>NC_091352.1:22395275-22643541 GCF_038502225.1 Cherax quadricarinatus | reverse complement strand
AATATGTTTAGGGGTATGTGGTAAATTTTCGTGTTGATTAGACATTTATAATACAGATGGAATACTAGGCTTAGGGTAGGGTAAATTTATGATAATTGTGGAATGTTCTTTGATTCAAACTGCTCTTTATTATGCAAATTGGGTAGAATGTTTCTACGTATGGCATTACTGAAAAATGTTGAGCTAAATCTAATTGTAAGTACGATGTGTAATGTACATGTGCGCACCTGGGCGAGCAGCTGCGCGGACCGTGCAGTTCTCATGGACCTGTATGGTCGGTGTAGGTGTTCGCTTGGATGTGTTCTTGACATCATTGGTTCAATTATTATCCTATATTTCTTTCCGTGTTCAGAGCAGAAGGAATTTAGTCTGTAACGAAATAATGAAAGTATACTTGTATTTTATTATTCTAGTGTAAATTAAGAGCAAGGATGATTAATTTGAGGAAGAGTTAATATAGGTTTGCATGTTTTTACGAAAGTTAACTTATCCACATGTATCTAGTATAGGACAGTTTTAAGCTTCGGTATCTGATTTTATATGTAGGTTATAGTGGTCATATTTGTTATATTATGTTATTCGTTACTGTCTCAATATCTAATGTAACGTTTTTTCAAGTATTGTTCATATATTGTCATCTTTATGGTTTTTCCTTTTGTCTATTGTCTATTTGTATGGTTTTAAATAAAATATAAAAAAAAATTATTACAAATGTCTTTAACGTGAATTTTGGCATAATATATATTGCAAGTGTAATGCCTGTTGTGGTGTATGTGTTTTAGCTGCATTTAGTAGTTAACATTATTGTCTCATGTAGGTACTGAATGTAGGTGTTTTATTCTACAATGTCTGTGTAAATAAGGTGCCATTTGTTTTGAGATCGTTGAATTAGCGTCTATTACTTTTAGGTTTATGGGAGCTAACAAGGAGCACACTTCACCCAGCAGGGTGGTCGGTGTGCGCACGGAATTATCTAGATTCCATACGAATGTCTAAATTCGATGATATGATCGTCCGTAGGGAGTTGTGAATGGTGTTGAATAGGATGTAATGGCAATCGAGTCAGTACACATATTATCCATGTAATCAAAAGTGTAAAATTGAGTATGTTGTTTAATATTCTTTGTATGAGGGGAAAATGTCATAATCGTGAGGTGTGTGTTGGTGTGTCGTGTATATATTAAAGGTCAGAATAACGGGGTTTATTTGTATAATCTGGTCAGTGAAGGTATACTTTTTGAGGGGTACTGTAATTTTGTTTGTATCATTCTTATAATTACTCACAGGTGTGGGTAAGTATCGGTTGTGTAAGTTATAGACAGCGTTGTACTGTCATGATGTCTCATTGCGTCTAACCCAGTAGATTGAATACTGGAACCATTACTTTTAGTTCGTGTTTGTTTCTATGCATGTACTTTTTTATGTACAATTCTGTATGAAAGATGAATAATATATAAAATAACAAAGTTAATATGTTAAACAACCGTTGCATTCGTCTCAACCTGCGGGCTGGGAGGACGCACTCTGAGCTTGCTCTGGCTTCCACCTAGCGACGACCTGTGCATTACATTTTCTCAAGATGGCGGACCGCCAAGGTTGGAGAGTGAACACAGTCTGTGTTGAAATTACCCGAGGCTCTCTCAGTGGTTCTACGATGCACACATTAATGCCTTGCATCACACGTGACGTCTTCGGCATCCCCAATGAAGAATTATATGGTGTAGAGCTGAATGGAATGAAGAGGATTTTCGTGAAATTTGTGAATGCCGGCTTCTACACCAAGATTGTACAAATCTTTCAAGAAAGGAAAATGGTGGTGAATACAGCAGTGGAGGTTTGTCTGCATGACGTGTCTACGTATGTTACCTGGGTGAGGGTAAGAAATGTACCTTTTGAGGCGGAGGAATACGATCTGAGGGATGTGTTTGGTCGATATGGTATGTTGGATGCAGCGACCAAGGGTGAGAGGAATATCTTAACATGGAGTTGCAAGACTACGACACGGTTGTAAGGAAGCATGATGTGGTAGTGGAGGTTCACCAAGAGGAGTCGTCTGGTGAGGAGATGGATGTGGAGGGTAGTTCTCGCAAAAGGCCGGCGGGTGCGTCGGACATAGACGAGGTTTTACCTCCAGGCCAGCGTCTGGGGAAGAAATCGTGGACGAAAGTGGTTGAGATGCCCCTCACAGAAAGGGTAGGCGCAAGGTCCCAACAAATGGGTAGAGATCGGGGGAGGGGGGTATTGAGAAGACGGCTGCCAAAGTTGGACAGTCAAAGGTATGTGTGGGTATGGGAAAGACCCACAAACATAGAGGAAAACCTCCTTTCCTGTAATTTCCAGTGTGTCACTATCAATGTCAATGGCCTGAGAACAGAGGTTAAAAAAGTGTGGATGATGTGGATGTATGCTTTTTGCAGGCACACAATTACAAGTTTGGTAGAGTTACGATTGAAAGGTTATCATATGTATGTGAGTAATTCTTTAGAATTCAAGGGTCATTCGCTGCCTGACCACGGTGGAGTGCGGTTGTGCTCTGCACCCCTCTGCTGTTTTCAGGCGAGCTACCTCAGTTCATCAACAACCATTGAGTAGTGAGGACGTGCGCTGCTCATTTTGGGATATCAAAATGGCGGAACATACAGTACGGAGAGTAAATACTATCTGCATAGAGCTGGTTCGTGGTACGTTAAGTGGAGATACAATGAACGTCCTTCTCCCTAACATCATCAGGGATACATATGGTATTCCCAACGAGGAATTGTATGGCGTCGCTCTTAATGGTTTAACAAGAATCTTTGTGAAATTTCTACGAGCCGGCTTCTACACAAGAATTGTCGAGCATTACCAGGAAGAATGCATGAGTGTGAATTCAGCGATGGATGTTGTGTTACATGACGTCTCTAGGTACTTCACATGGGTGAAGGTACGGAATGTACCCTTCGAGGCCACGGCTTATGGCCTACAGGAGTTTTTTCGCAGTTATGGGACAGTGCATTCTGCAACCATGGGGGTGTGGAGGGATGGTCCGCATGAAGGAATGCCAGAAGGTTCTTACACCCTTAAAATGTCTTTAACAAGGCCTATACCATCCTATGTTACGATGACCGGTTGTAGAACACAGGTTTATGTGTACTATGCTGGGCAACGGAAAACATGTCGTCTGTGTAGCTCTTATGAGCACATGGCAGCCCAGTGTCCTAGGAGATGGGCTTCTCGAATTCTGGAAACTCCAATTGTGATTCAACAGTCGTGTGATTTGGTGCCTGGCTCTGATGCCTCGGGAGGCCGGAGGCCTGACCTCTGGAGCGAGGAGGTCGACCGGGAGGTGGCGGCGGCGGAGACGTGTGTCACTCTCCCAGGGGCGTCGGGGGAGTCGAAGGTGACATCTGAGGAGTCTTTCGTCCAGGAAGCTTCAACCCAGGGTGGTTTATTATCAGATGTGATCAAGGATTTTTTGGATGGGGAGGAGCCCTGTGCAAAAGGTGTCCTCAGTTTATGTGAAGCTGGAGGGACAACAAATTGTGGAGGAAGACTTGAGTAAGAAAGAGCTGGAGCGTGTGGTGGCCGTGGAGGTACACCAGGAGGATTCGTCTGAGGGTGATATGTGTGTAAGTGGGAGTTCTAGGAAACGAACTGCGGCATCAGAGATAGACGAGGTCATTACCCCGGGGCAGAGGCCGGGGAAGAAGTCATGGGCAGCGGTTGTGGAGCCGATGCCACATAGTGGTAGAGGTGCGCCTGAGTTGCAAAGTGGGAAAGGGAGGGGGGAGGTGACTGCACAGAAAAACTCGAGTGGCAAGGGAACATGTAATGTTAAAAGTGCAGTGAGTAAATCCCAGAGGCATAGGGGAAAGCCGCCCCTTCTGTAATTTTCAGATGTGTCACGCTTAATGTTAATGGACTTAAGACTGAGGTCAAGAAAGTTTGGTTCGAGTGGTTTTTAAGGCAGTTTGATGTCGACATATGCTTTTTGCAAGAGCATAATCACAGGGCTGGTTGTGAGTTGAGGGTGAAAGGATATCGGATGTATGTTACCAGTGGTTTGCAATTGAAAGGTGGGGTAGCAGTGGCGGTAAAGGAGACCAGCCCCTTGCGTGTCATCGGTTGGGAAGAGGGGGGGGGAGGGTCGTGAGGGTGGATGGTGTCTAGGGTAAGAGTCGAGCTAGTTTTGTAGGAGTTTACATGCCAGCAACTAGCAATACCAGGGTAAAAGTAGATTTTGTCAGAGAGGTATTGCTGTATCACTTGAGAGGTTTGCCTGCTATAACAGTAATAGGTGGTGATTGGAATTGTGTGAATAGGAGTGGTGATGTCGAACCGAGAGGGGCGGGTTGTGTGCTGAGTGTGCTGAGGGATGTATTGCGAGATATTGGGGTTGTTGATGTGGTGGGGAGGGGGGATACCTAGTGGAGCACACGTTCGTCCGTAGGGGATATGAAGTGCGATTGGACAGAATTTATATTAAGCAGGGTGTAGATGTTGTGAGGGTGCAAACCTTCGATGTGGGGTTTTCGTATCACAGGGCGGAAATGGCAGATTAGATGTGGGATGGAGTGGTGCGTATTTATTCTGGGTACTGGAAATTAAATGTAAGGCTTCTTAAGGAGGAGGGGGAGGGGCCTTTTTTCAGTGATTGGTGGTTGCCTTTTTGGGAGGCTAGGGACAGGGAGATAGATCTGTTAGATTGGTGGGAAATGCAGGCAAAACCGGGAATAGCGAATTTTTTTAAGGTTAGGGGACGAGAAGAGGCGAGGTGGCGTTTTGGGTTGCAAAATTATCTGGAGGGACAGTTGCAAGATTATGTTGGGGGAGGTGGTAGGAGGGATGACATGGACAGTCTGCGGAGTAGAATCGCTGAATTACACAATGATAGGTTTGATGCAATTAGGGTTAGGGCGGGGTTAGAGGATGTATTGTGGGGTGATAAGCCGTCTGGATTTGTTTTACGTAAATTTAGGGACCGACAGAGTGTAACCACCATTCTACAATTGGAGACAAGCCCTGGGGTGGGAGGGTATCCAGAAGGTCGGGTCCTATCCAATACGGAAAGTATGAGTCTTTATGCAGATAGTTGGTTTAGGGAGAAATGGAGTTGGAGGGAGGGGGGTTCCTGGGAGGGTATTTTTGAAGGGGGGTTCCATAGCATTTTAAGTGAGCAGGATAGAGTGGGGTTGGAGGTTGGTATAAGTGAGGTTGAGGTGGAAGAGGCAGTTTTCGGGATGAGTACCGGGAAAACACCAGGGATAGACGGTATACCAAATGTTTTTTATAGAGCACATTGGGGGTGTATTAGGCAGTGCTTTGTTAGGCTTTTGGATCATATGTTAACTAGTGGGAAGTTGGGCACATCGCAAAGTATGGGTGTCATAGTTTTGGTGCCAAAGAAGAGGGGGGGAAGAGAGTTGAGTGCTTACCGGGCAATATCTTTGATGTGCGCAGATTACAAGGTTTTTGCGAAAATTTTGGGTAATAGACTGAAGAAGGTCATGGGATCGGTGATACATGGGGGACAATTTGGTATCCCGGGGAGGAGTATGCGGGTAGGTCATGGACGTATTCGGGATTTCCTTGAGGGTAGTAGTAAGGGAGGTATTCTAGGTCTGGATTGGGAGAAAGCTTATGATTATGTGGATAGGGAATTTTTGATTGAGAGTATGGTGAGAATGGGTTTTGGAGGGAGGGTGGTTGGATGGGTGAGGACATTGTATGAGAATGCATCGATGAGAGTACAGGTAAATGGTATGTTGGGTAGTTCTGTAAGCAAGGGGAGGGGTTTAAGGTAGGGGTGTCCACTCTCCCAAATACTCTTTGCTTGCATGCAGAATCCTTTCTATGTTCTGGTTGATGGTGGGATGGGAAGGATGGGGGAGAGTGGAGGATTTTGTGGGAATATTGTTGGTTATGTAGATGATACAACTGTTTTACTTAATGAGATAGAAGATTTAAGTAAAGTGGGAAGGGTAATTGAGATTTTTGGGAATGCTACTGGGATGAGAGTTAATAAGCGGAAATCACGGCTGCTGGAGGTAGGCGCTTGGGTAGGAGGGACCTTGGGGAAGGAGTTTGGCTGGATAACTGTAGATAGGATAAAGATTTGTGGGATTTTGTATTTGGCAGATGTACAGGAGAGCAGGAGGGTTAATTCAGAAATGGCAATGGACAGAGCTTTGAGTAGGCTCAGGAGTCTAAGGGCCAGGGATGTAACCTTGCATCAAAGGGTTGTGGTGGTAAATACGCTGATTTATAGTAAGGTGTGGGGAGTGGCGGAAATTTACCCCTTAAGAAGTCAGGATATTATGGAATTACAAAGAAGAGCCTTAAGGTATGTGTGGGGTTTTGGGAGGGCGTGGTTGGGCAAAGATGTGGTAATGACTGCGGTAAGACAGGGAGGATTGGGATTGATGGCATTAGGGTCTAGGGTGAAGGCGCTATATGTGAAGCAGAGGTATATTCGGGCAGCGGGGGAAAGGGGTCTTCGGGTGGGGGAGGTGATGGGGGATATCCGCAAATGGTGGGGTGGCAGGGACTTAGTGGAGTGTGAAGATATGTTGCGGTTTATGTTAAAGGTATGCAATGTTAAAAAACTCAAGGTAAAACGGTTAGTGGGTGTGGGTCGTCGTCAGGAATCAATGCAAGGGATGGCAGTGTATCCCACATAGGATTGGAGAGTGATATGGGTGGAATTTAGTAAATTATGAATACCGGCAAAAGTGAGGGAATTAGTATATAGATTTCTTATGGGGACGTTAGCATCGAAAGAGGTGCTAAGACGAATGGGTTTTATGAGAGAGGCATCATGCGGTTTTTGTGGGGAAGTTGAAACGGCTTTTCATGTAGTATATTTTTGTTCTGCTTTGGAGGTGGTAAGATTGTGGTTGAAGAGGGTTTTCTTTGTATTGGGGGGGACAGATATCACCCCTCAGGGCTTTAATGTTAGATATGGGAGGGGTACCCAAAGAGGTGGGGAGGGCTATCAGATACTTATAGTTGATTACTTGTATGTTTCTTGGGGGATGAGGGAGGTGGAGGGAAACATTAGGATAAAAGCGTTGGCGGCGTGTTTTTATAGGACAGCGTGTAGGAACAAACAATTATATGGGGGAAGGTGGGTAATTAGTTTTCCGGAGGGATATCGTGGACTTACTGTTGAACGTCTACTCCGTTTGGTGACGGGGTGAGAGGCAAGGGGTTGGTCTCTTCAGTGGTGTGTCCTCTTGGAGTGATTGGAAGCCTGATGAGGAAGGTTGATTGGTTTGCAAGGTGGTTGATGTGGGTAAAGTTTTTTTGCAGGGAGCCGTCGGGGGCTCCGGGGTACGTAGACCTTATGAATTTGTAAAATCACAGAGTCAAAAGTTGTATGTGATTTTCTGTTTTTTCTCTTATTGTTATAAGAACCATTTTATATAGGGGGTTTATATTTATATGTATATTGTGAGGATATGTTTTATATATTCGAATCTGATGATAGATTTATCCTTGTCATACGTCTCTTTTTTATCGTATTGAATGGGTACATTATGAATATGTACGAAAATATATAAGTATTTGATGGGGTTTATATATACCCTTCATTTTGACTGGAAGGTCATATTATATATTGAGTGTTAATCGGTAACATTAACTTTGTGTGTGTGTAGGTGTGTTTGTGGGAACCAATGTCTTAGGTATAGTTCTATCATTGGATGTAATATTTTTTTAGTTTATTTGGTGAAAAGTCATTTAGCGCTTTATTTCTATGTATGATCCAGATTGTTCTGTACGAACAAGTGCACATACACGTATGTGTGTATATGCATGAGTATATGTATACATTTATATATGATTGTAGGACTCATTCCTACATGTTTTATAATGACTCCGACTGTTTGTTTGGAAGTCGGTTGGTTAGGTTCTTTTAGTAGAATTTGTTATATAAATGTGTTACGATGTTTTTTGTATGTACCTGACATTGTCTGCCACTTCTGTTCTGGATGTTATATATTTAGTTTGTCTAGTTTATTTAGTGATAAGTCTTTTTGTGTTTTTTTTTTTTTGTTCTAGTATAATCCAGTCTGTTTTGTAAGAACATATGTGCACATACATATATGTGTATATGTGCATGTGTGTGTATATACATATATACATGATTATAGGACTTATTCCTACATGTTTTATAATGACTCCGACGTTCTGTTTAGTAGTCGGTGTGTTTTTTTTTTCCCAGTAAACGGGTTGGGTTTCTTACGGTAGAATTTCGTTATATCAATATGTTAAAATGTTTTTTTTTTGTTTATTGTGTGTGTACTGACATTGTCTGTCATGGTTTTTTGATTTGCTAATTGTCGGCTTGTACCATGTGTATGTTGTTTTTAAAATAAAATATAAAAAAAAAAAAAATTCTTTAAAATTCAAGGGTGGAGTGGCTATAGCGGTGAAAGAGTCCAGATCTTGGAATGTCTTGGAATGGGAGGAGGGGGGGTGGTAAGGGTGAATGGTTTTTGGGGTGGGGTTAGTTTGTTTTATAGGGGTTCATATACCTGCGGATAGCAATTCTAAAGTTAAAATACATTTTGTGTGGGAGGTTTTAACGTATCACACTCGGGGTTTGCCTTTAATTTCGGTCTTGGGTGGGGATTAGAATTGTGTTATCTGTCATGGTGATGTAGAACCGCAGGGGCCAGAGTGCATTTTACCTGTCCTACGAAATTTACTAGGGGATGTAGGGGCTTATGATGTGGTGGGGAGCGGGGAGTGGGGGGTGGAGCACACGTTTTTTCGCAGAGGCTACGCAGTACAACTGGACAGAATTTATGTAACACGAGGCGTTAGAGTTCCGCGCATTCAGACGTTTGATATAGGATTTTCGGATCACCATGCAGTGCTGGCAGTTTTGGACTGGGAGGGAATGGTACGGGTTTATCCTGGATATTGGAAACTAAATGTGAGGCTTTTGGAGGGGGAGGGGGAAGAGTCTACTTTTCGGGTTTGGTGGACGAATCTCTGGGAAACCCAGAACGTAGGGGAATATTTGTTAGACTGGTGGGAAACGTGCCTGGGATAGCGAAATTTTATACGAATCGGGGTAAGGAGGAAGCAAGGTGGAGATATATGCTACAGAATTACCTGGAGGGACAACTGAATGATCATTATGTTAGGGACGGAGGTTGTAGGTATGAACATATTAAATATCTGCGTGATCAACTAGCTGAAATCCACAATGAGCGTTTCAATGCAATTCGAATTAAGGCGGGTATGGAAGAGGTGCTCTGGGGAGACAAATCTTCAGGTTGCATCCTGCGGAAATTTAGGATTAGACAACAAGCAACATCCCTTTTGAGTTTGGAAGTATGTACTGATTTGGGTAGGTATCAGACTGGTCAATTACTTTCTAATACGGACAGCATGAGTTTTTATACTGACCTTTGGTTTGAGGACAAGCTTCAGCGAAGAACGGGGGGGGGGTTCATGAGGGCAGTCTGCTGGGGGGCATTTCAGGAAGGTCGTAAGTGAAAGGGATAGGGGGGTACTAGAGGGTAGGATTCATGTGGAGGAGGTCGAAGAGGCGATATTTAAGATTTATATCCAATGAATTTTATAGGACGCATTGGGGGGACTGTTATGCAGGGTTCTGCATGACATCGTATGTACATATTAGTGGGGAAGTGTGCCATAATAATATGAATATTGTAGTTGTAAGGAATAATTTTATAATTCATAATGTGTTTTTGGAGGTACTGTAAAGTACTCTAACTATAATTATAAAGAATGGAGTTAGTGATTTATTTTCCAAGGATGTTTGGGTACGCAGAGTAAGCGTGGGGGAGGAGGTCACGTGACGTTAGGATGGCGGTAGAAGCTGGCGTCGGAGATGCTGTATATTTTAAGTTAAGTTTGCAATAATACACTCATTTTGTTTATCCAATTCAAGCCATAGGCTTTCATATGGCTTACCTGTATGTTAACCCAGGCACTGACATGGTCAGGGTGCTGTGGGATGAGTGATGAAGTAAGAAATGAGGTTTGTGGTGTCATGACGGCCTGACGCTGACGAAGCCTAGTGTTATGGTGGCTGAACCTCCAGCCAGCTGTGTGTACCTTCATTTGGGCGTGTAGAATTAAGGTTTTTATGTTATGGTGATTAAATAGATATATTTTCCTAATTGAGATTTTTGCCTAACCCTCTGTTAACCAACCCCTTGAAGTAACACATACTGGTTTAGCGCTTTCTGTTTTTAACTGGGATAGCCCGGGGTGGCCGGTTTGGGCTTGAGATGTGTGTAACTTTTACCTGTGCCCTTAGATCAGGCTCAAGCCCCTAGCAATCCCACATTTCTGCGTAACATGGGGGCCTGTCAATGGGAGAATTATCAAATTTTTGTGGTAATTCAAGTTTGCAACCTGGAAAGTCAATAATAATTCTTTACTGGGTTGGTCAGAGGAAACATGCACTATAACACTCACACTAAAATAATAATTTACCTTTGTAACATTGCTAGTTTTTAGGGTGTTATTATTAATTAATACCCTGGGAATAATTTACTTTTGTGTGCAACATTGCTAGTTTTTAGGGTGTTGTTATTAACTAATACCCTGTGAATAATTTACCTTTCTGTATAATATTGCTGGTTTTAGGGTGTTATTATTAATTAATACTCTATAAATCATTTACCTTTCTGTACCATGTTGTTGATTTTTAGGGTGTTATTAATACTTGATAATTTGTGCATAATTTACCCTTGCAGGTACAATCTTGCTGATTTTTAGGGAGTTATGCTCACCTAAATTTCAGGAAATAATTTACTTTGCAAGTGCATAGCTCTTATATTTTTTTTTCTGCCAGGATTTTCTTTTTGTGTGCAATCCTGTTTAATTTGAGGGAGTCAAATGACAACTGCTTGTGAATATATTACTTCAGTATATGTACCTTGCTGTGTAGTAAGATTTGGTGCTATTATTTCTCAAAATGGCTGACACTGGTGAAAATTCTGAGGATGACATGCCATTGGAAGGTGACATTGAATCAAATCCCCATGATCGGGACCTGGATAAGGAAGTAGTAATTTTACAAATGAAATTAGCCCTAGTAGCAGAAGAAAAGGAACGGTTAAGAACTGAGCGTACAAAGATCCAGGAACAGAGAGCCTTAGAGGAGCTTAGGGCTCAAGAAAGAGCAAAAGAGAGGCAGCTTGCTTCTCACCCAGACACAGACACAAGGGTAGATGTTTTTCATTTGGATAAAGCCATAAAATTTGTGCCCAAATTCCTAGAGAAAGACCCAGACCAGTTTTTTTCTGTTATTTGAAAGTACGGCCAAATCCCAAGGTTGGCCAGAAAAGGAATGGGCGACATTAGCAAAAACCCAATTAGTTGGTAAAGGGTTACAGGCTATTAGTTCTTTAGAAGGATCTGCCTTTTCTGATTATTATAAGCTAAAAGAGGTAGTTTTACTGGCTTATCAAAAGTTGCCGAAATGGTACAGGCAGAAATTCAGAGGACTAAAGTTTCAGTCAGGGCAGTCTTTGGTGGAATATGGTAAGGAGAAGATGTCACTTCTAAATAGGTGGTGTCGCTCAAAGGAGGTGGTAGGCAATTATGAAGGTGTAATTACCTTAATTTTGTTAGAGGATCTTTTGAGAAATGTTCCTCCTGACCTTAAGGCATATCTTGAGGAGAAGGATCTTGATGATTTTAATAATGCTTTAGAGCTGGGTGACAGATTTTTAGCTAACCAAAAATTTGGTAGTAGTTACCACACCCCACATACTAATAATGGTAAGTTTTCTCCATCCACAAATAGGAATAAGAACTTTCAGAAGTTTAAGCCACCCATTTATCAGCCTAATAACCACAAGAGTTTTAATAACCCTAATTTTCCAGTATCCACTTTTAAGTCAACTGTCCCAGGTTCAGGACTACAAGGAACAGGTGGGACGAGCCCAGTTCCCCAGAACCAAGGGATCCAACCCATGTCAAATGGGCAGGGGGCCTTTAAACCTTATCACTGTATATATTGCAATAAACAGGGTCACCTGCAGCCATATTGTCGAAAGATGCTTAGGGACCAGGCTGCGGCAGATGCTTCTCCAGTAAATACACCGATTACACATGATGTGGCTTCCATTGCAGTCTTGCCCCAAGGTATTCAAAGAAGACCAGCTGTCTTTGACCCTCGGATGAAGGTCTATTCAAGTAAGTCTACTGTGGCCTTACACCAAAATGAAGGTAGGGTCACGGGTGTTATGTCTTTGAGGGACACTTGTAGCACATACACCTTGCTCCGCAGGGGTGTATTGCCAGTGTCGGATGACACCTACACCGGATTGGACATTTTTCTTAAAGGGATAACTGGAGTCCCTGTCAGGACTCCAGTGCACAGGTTATGGATAGAGTCTGAGTACCAGTCTGGGTACCTACCTGTAGGTATTGCAGAAGATGTACCTTTTGCAGGAGTTGACCTTCTACTAGGCAACAACGTTGTGGGACTCCTCAAAAGTGAGGAATGTTTGGTTTTGCAGGACCCTGCTTTACGAGGTGGTAATGACCCAATTGGAGTATCGGTACCTGAAAATTTTTCAATGTGCTTTCGGACTAAACAGGGGAACAAGGTAGGAGCTGTGCCTCCCTGCGACCCTTCTGCATACTGTGGTGATGGTTTGGGCATGGGGAGCCTGTTCATTGAGTCTGATCTGCAGGAGACTCTGAGCAGTGATGAACCGGCTCAACCGGAACTCGGTTGGAGAAGTGGTCTTGGTGCTGATGTGGGAAAAAATTCCCTGACTCTGCAGCAGCTGAGTGCGGCCCGGGAAGGTTGTGACCTCCGGAACGCTATTCATTTATCAGTTGTCGCGGAGGATGTGGTTCCCAAATTTACCAAGTGTTTATTTTGCAGAGTTGATCAAATGAGCAAGACTCTTTCTAAGAGGACCTGTGCTTACGTGGACGCGGCAGAACTATTAAAGTGTCTTTGTCAGTATTTTTTACAGATTCTGAAGGAATGGCATTTCAGTGTTAAGACGGGAGAGCTAAATAATCAGTGTTTATTAATAAATTCCTTTTCTAACAGGTTACCAGAGTCTGTACCCTTTCTGAATAATTTTGTGTGTGTGGTTTTGAGATTTCTGGAGAAACATTTTTGTCTCTTAGGCTTTGCACAAATCACCCAGAAGTCATATTTTATGAAATGGCATGTAGTTTTGAGAGGCCTACTTGAGATTAAATTTACCAATGTATATCATCCTAGGAGTCAAAGAAAAGCTCCATGGTTGTCCCAGTCTCTCAGAGCAATGCATATTTGTTTTCCCCAGTACCAGAAGGACTGGGAGGAGGGAATTCCCCTCCCTTTCATTACCGTGTGGGGAAGCACTCTGGAATCATTAAGTCATGTGCCATGTGAGGATGGTGATGTTTCCCCAGCGGTGTTTTTTCTCGGTTTCAGAAAATTCTTGGCTACGATGAGGTCGTTGGCACTAGTGCACCAGTCTGCCAGTCCGCCCAGGATAACGTGGGACTATGAGGTGGTGCTACACATTCTGGAAGCTGGAGAGATGGGATTGGCATTGGAACCGGGTCCTGGGAAGGCTATGATGGAACTGTGTGGTGACTTCAAAATGATCATGGATAAAATCCCTGAGAAAGATAATGTAAGCAGGAAAATTGTAAGAGATTGTGGAAGATTTGGATCTTCTGAAAGACTGGTTGAAGTGTTGGCTCAGCCATGGTGCACCTTAGTGAAAGAGTTTTGGGATGCTGAAAAATGGGGCCATGTTAAACCCCATGAGGTAGAGGTTTCCGAATTTGTGAAATGTCAGCAGGTCTGGCATGATGTAAGCTGGGGTGAAATAGGTTCCTTGAAGGAAGTGAAGTGTTTATTTCTAGAGACTGTGTTTGTATCCAGCGAGAGTCGGTGGACGTTGTTTTTTACTGGTCTCACACTAGGTGATACCTTGAAAACGTGCACTGACTGCCGCCATGTGCAATTAAAAAATAAGGTTTTGTCTCCTCTTTATGAACTACATGCAAATTGTGTGAATGAACAGTGGGTGCGTCATCTGCTTCCCACGACCATGTGTGTCAAGGACACACCCGTATTTGTAACTTTAATATCTCTGTCCATGTACCTTTTGTATGCCATTAACCCTCAAGATCTTTTATGTGTAATCCTGAGTTACCCTCCCCGGGTTTTGCAAAATGATACAGAGGTTGGGTCAGTCTTGTTGCAGGGTAGAGCAGGAGAAGTAATGCCACTCGGCTGCTTCTCAGCAAAAAGTAGCAGGCACCAAAGAAGTTATACCTCCATAAAAAAGGAGGTTTTTGCTTTAGTGTTGGCAGTGCAACATATACAGGTGCATATATCTAAATCAGTTCACCCTGTAACTGTGTATAGTGACCATAATCCCTTACGTTTCCTTCACTTAATGAGGAACCCACCCAAGCACCCACCTCCAGTAAACACGATTTCGCCCTATTTACTCTCATGCCAGACGCCTCCCCAAAAATCCCCAAAACCCTCCCCACTGTATGCAATCCCTCCACCCCTTCTATCAGGGTAGTGGTATCATTCACATACCCTACAATGCCTAAGCACCCTTCCCTCTCCCCTTTTAATGCCCCCACCCTCTCAACGAGCCCATAGAACGGATGCTGCATGCATGCAAACAGAATTTGAGCAAGAGGGCACCTCTGCCGTAATCCCCTCTCGATTTTAACCAGCCTTCCCAATCTGCCATTAATTTGGACCCTTACCATAGCCAATGAGTATAGCGTATCGACCCACCACGCCACTCCCAGTCCAAACCCCAGACGCAACAAGCCCTCAAAAATTTTCTAATCACACAATCATATGCATTCTCCCAATCAATACCCAAAAGACCTCCCCCCTCGCAACCCTCCAAAAAGTCCCTTATGCACCCATGCCCAACTCTCATTCCTCGTCCAGGTATACCCATCTGACCCCTATGTACAACCCCACGAATTACCTTCTTCATCCTATTACCTAATATCTTTGCAAAAATCTTGTAGTCAGAACACATTAGTGAAATAGCTCTATACGCACTTAAAACACTACCCACTTGCTTTTTGCGAGCCAACACAACCACTCCAATACTTTGTGTCTGACTTAGCTTGCCCTCCCGCAGCATACAATTCATGACCTCCACCAGACAAGTCTTAATATGCTCCCAATGAACTCTGTAAAAATCATTTGAAATCCCATCGATACCCAGCGCTTTTCCAGTACTCATGTTAAACACTGCCTCTTCAACTTCCCCCACACTAATCGCTCCTCCCATCTCCATCCCCTCCTCTTTCTGCCCTAACTCACACCCCCCTCTCCAACACTTCCTCAAAAGCATCGCCCTCCCCCCTTTCTCCATTTCTCTCGAAACCAGAAATCAGCATAACTCATGCGTTCTGTTTACCTGGAGTTTACCTGGAGAGAGTTCCGGGGGTCAACGCCCCCGCGGCCCGGTCTGTGACCAGGCCTTCTGGTGAATCAGAGCCTGATCAACCAGGCTGTTACTGCTGGCTGAACGCAATCCAATGTACGAGCCTCAGCCCGGCTGGTCAGGTAACGACTTTAGGTGCTTGTCCAGTGCCAGCTTGAAGACTGCCAGGGGTCTATTGGTAATCCCCCTTATGTATGCTGGGAGGCAGTTGAACAGTCTCGGGCCCCTGACACTTATTGTATTGTCTCTTAACGTGCTAGTGACACCCCTTCTTTTCATTGTGGGATGTTGCATCGTCTGCCAAGTCTTTTGCTTTCGTTGTGAGTGATTTTCGTGTGCAAGTTCGGTACTAGTCCCTCTAGGATTTTCCAGGTGTATATAATCATGTATCTCTCCCGCCTGCGTTCCAGGGAATACAGGTTTAGGAACCTCAAGCGCTCCCAATAATTGAGGTGTTTTATCTCCGTTATGCGCGCCGTGAAGATTCTCTACATTTTCTAGGTCAGCAATTTCACCTGCCTTGAAAGGTGCTGCTAGTGTGCAGCAATATTCCAGCCTAGATAGAACAAGTGACCTGAAGAGTGTCATCATGGGCTTGGCATCCCTAGGTTTGAAGGTTCTCATTATCCATCCTGTCACTTTTCTAGCAGCTGCGTTTGATACAATGTTATGGTCCTTGAAGGTGAGATCCTCCGACATGATCACTCCCAGGTCTTTGATGTTGGTTTTTCGCTCTATTTTGTGGCCGGAATTTGTTTTGTACTCTGATTAAGTTTTAATTTCCTCGTGTTTACCATATCTGAGTAATTGAAATTTCTCATCGTTGAACTTCATATTGTTTTCTGCAGCCCACTGAAAGATTTGGTTGATGTCCACCTGGAGCCTTGCAGTGTCTGCAATGGAAGACACTGTCATGCAGATTCGGTTGTCATCTGCAAAGGAAGACATGGTGTTGTGGCTGACATCCTTGTCTATGTCAGATATGAGGATAACAAACAGGATGGGAGCGAGTACTGTGCCTTTTGGAACAGAGCTTTTCACCGTAGCCGCCTCGGACTTTGCTCTGTTGACTACTACTCTTTGTGTTCTGTTTGTGAGGAAGTTATAGATCCGTCTACCAACTTTTCCTGTTATTCCTTTAGCACGCATTTTGTGCGCTATTATGACATGGTCACACTTGTCGAAGGCCTTTGCAAAGTCTGTATATATTACATCTGCTTTCTTTTTGTCTTCTAGTGCATCTAGAACCTTGTCGTAGTGATCCAATAGTCGAGACAGACAGGAGGGACCTGTTCTAAACCAATGTTGCCCTGGGTTGTGTAATTGGTGGGTTTCTAGATGGGTAGCGATCTTGCTTCTTAGGACCCTTTCAAAGATTTTTATGATATGGGATGTTAGTGCTATTGCTATTGCTTTACTGCCCCCTTTGTGGAGTGGGGCTATGTCTGTTGTTTTTAGTAACTGTGTCCATGCTCCCTCTCCATAGGATGGTAAAAGCTCGTGATAGGGGCTTCTTGCAGTTCTTGATGAACACGGAGTTCCGTGAGTCTGGCCCTGGGACAGAGTGCATGGGCATGTCATTTATCACCTGTTCGAAGTCATTTGGCGCCAAGATAATATCAGATAGGCTTGTGTTAACCAAATTCTGTGGCTCTCTCATAAAGAATTCATTTTGATCTTCGACTCTCAGTCTGGTTAGCGGCTTGCTAAAAACTGAGTCATATTGGGACTTGAGTAGCTCACTCATTTCCATGCTGTCATTTGTGTAGGACCCATCTTGTTTAAGTAGGGGCCCAATACTGGACGTTGTTCTCGACTTTGATTTAGCATAGGAAAAGAAATACTTTGGGTTTCTTTCAATTTCATTTATGGCTTTTAGTTCTTCCCGCGATTCCTGACTCCTATAAGATTCCTTTAGCTTAAGTTCGATGTTTGCTATTTCTCTGTAGTAGTAAGCACCTGACCCTTATGATATCCACCCATATCCTCACTCACCTCTAATTGCAAAATAGTTGACTCCTTCTGCCTTACCCTGAAACGTCTTAAAACACTTCCCGAAGGTTTATCCCCCCACAATACAGCCTCCAATCCTGCCCTCACACACACGGCATCAAATCTGTCATTATGTATTTCCGCCAATCTACCTCTAAGTTGCTCCACGGTCCCATACTGCCTCCCCCCTCCCTCCTCATAACACTCGTTCAGATGACATTCCAAATAATTCTGTAACCCATACCTCCACCGGGCCTCTTCCCGTCCCCTATTTTTAAAGAATCCAGCAATACCCGGCTTTGCTCGCTTCTCCCACCATTCCAAGACACATGACCCCACTTTTCTTGATCCCCAAAAAGAAATCGAAAGTCCTAACTCCCAGAATGCGTATTGCCTCCGTAGCATAGAGCCTATCCAGTCGTGCAGAATAACCCCTTCGTACAAATGTATACTCAACCCTCCAACCACCCCTCCCCACTAACATCTAAAACTCCCACATCCCCCAACACATTGTGTAAAAACCCCAACATACACCCCACCCCCCCTAGGTTCCACATCACCCTGTCTTATAACACAATTCCAATCACCTCCTATCACAGTGACTAAAGGCAATCCCCTCACAAAAGCTATCTTAACTGTTGTATTTCCATGCACCGGCATGTATACTCCTATAAAACAAACCCTTGTCTCACCCCACTCTCCTTCTACCCGCACCACCCTCCCACCCCTACCCTCCTCCCACCCCAACACACGCAAGGGACTGGTTTCCTTCACAGCCACAGCAACCCCCCCTTTTAACCTCACCGATCCACTCACATATAACTTATAGCCCTTCAAACGCAACTCACATCCAAACTTGTAATTATGCTCCTGTATGAAGTGTATATCCACATCAAATCTCCTCAAAAACCATTCCATCGACACCCTCTTAACCTCAGCTCTCAGGCCGTTAACATTAATAGTGACCACCTTGATCTATTACAAAAAAGGCGGCTTCCTCCGCCGCTTTTGAAGGCTACTCGAAAGACGTGGCTGTTGACTATAGCCACGTTTGCCACCTGGTCTATCGAGACCTCCGATCCCCCCCTTTTCCTTCGACCCTTGCCGCACCACAGAACCAGTGCCACCATTCCCCGGGAGATCTATCACGTTCTTCCAAGTTTTCTTTCCAGATCTCTGCCCTTGCGTTAAGACATCTTCCATATCAGACATCCCAGCTGCTCGCTTACGTGAGCCTCCTTCTCCACATGTTGCCTCAGCATCCACGTCCTCCTGGTGCACCTCAACCACCACCGTGTGCTGCTTACTCTCGTTGCACAGTGTCCTCACACTCCTGTGCAGCTGCTACCCCCACCAATGCCCTCCCGTCCTTCTCCCCTTCCTGACTGGCTTCCACCTCCCCCAGGAAGTCTTTCAAGACCTCGTCCAACAGACCATCCTGTTGTAAGTCACTCCTGTCAACAATCGCATCCGTAGATGTTCGCTCAGACACAGTTCCAACAGGTAACGTGGCGCACGTACCCATCACCGACTTCTTCACTCCAACTTCGAGATGCCTGGCTTGCAGCTTCACCTGTCCCAGGTGCCAAAGAGCCCAGCTGTTGTTCCACCGTTGTTGGTGCCTGTTCCCTCCGTCCCTGCCTTTAATGACATTGGGCCGCCATATGGTCGTAAGACCCGCAAAGCCTACATGTCCTGCGTTGTCCTGCATAATATACATAAACCTGTGTTCTGAACTCTTCCATCAGAACGTACGATGGTATAGGTTGTCTCAATGTCATCTTCAAGGTGAAAGATCCCTCTGGCAGCCCCATATAAGACCCATCCTTCCATACTCCCAACTCTGCCGAATGGATCTTGCCATATCTACGGAATACCTCCACAACATCATATTCCAAGGCCTCAAAGGGGACATTTCTAACCTTCACCCACGTTACATAGCTTGATACGTCATGTAGGCAGACCTCCATTGCAGAATTAACGGTCATCCTCTTTTCTTGAAACGCGTCGACTATGCTGGAGTAAAACCCTGCACTCATGAACTTGATGAAGATCCTCGACACTCCATTCTGGAGGCCCGGTGGCCTGGTGGCTAAAGCTCCCGCTTCACACACGGAGGGCCCGGGTTCGATTCCCGGCGGGTGGAAACATTTCGACACGTTTCCTTACACCTGTTGTCCTGTTCACCTAGCAGCAAATAGGTACCTGGGTGTTAGTCGACTGGTGTGGGTCGCATCCTGGGGGACAAGATTAAGGACCCCAATGGAAATAAGTTAGACAGTCCTCGATGACGCACTGACTTTCTTGGGTTATCCTGGGTGGCTAATCCTCCGGGGTTAAAAATCCGAACGAAATCTTATCTTAAATCTTATCTTATTCACTGCTACACCATACAGCTCGTCGTTTGGTATGCCGTACACATCGCAGATGATACCTGGCAGAAGCACCTGCATTGTAGAACTCCTCAGGGTACCATGTACCAGCTCCACACAGACAGTATTAACCTGGTGTCCACGTCTGTCCGCCATTTTGATTAATCAAAACAGGAAAACTGCGCAGGAAAACCAACTGAAGCAGGAGCATCTGCGCAGCAGGTCCACACGGCCCGAGAGCGATGAGGACAATGATACAGCATATTGTTGGGTGGGGAATGTAAAATTGGATTGTGGTTTGTGTTGGGATAGCGTATTTGGCTGTAGGGTACTGATAGTGGTAGTCAGCAGAGGACAGCCCGGCTCTGGCTGTCCTCTGCTGAATCTGTCCTTGTCTCTCTTCCTAGCCCCATTCATTTCTGTCTTTTCTCCCTCAGCTGCTGTCGTTCTCTTCCTGCTGTCATAATCTAGGAACACCCTCCTCTATGTTGATGATTCCTTCAGGCGTGGTTTCTCTTGCAAGATCCTGTTCCACACTATTTCTGACTTGAAAATCAGTTTAGCCGGCCAATTTCTTCCCTCAAGTACCCACCAATTCTCTGAAAATTTACTATCTCAGTCATATCCTCCTCGCCTATTTCTTTGATGTGTGTTTGTGTGTGTGTTTTTATGTAAAGTTGGATGTAAGTAAACATGTGAATATGTAAGTATGCATGCATATACTTGCATGAATGTATGTACACATGTGTACACACATGCATACATATAGGTGAATATATAGAGTATACATTTTAGACTGAGGTTTCATTTTATTCTTACCGAGCACTAATAACGTTCCAAAAAAGTTATTTTTTGCGAGTTTGTTTTCCCGTTTACATGTTTATATCCCTAAAAATAAGACTTATTTTAGTGTAACCAACACAAGTTACTCTACTACAAGAGCACACAAGGTAGAAAAACATTTTAATTTCTGCGTAATATTTAATATTTAGCTGAAAAAAAAAATTGTGGTAAACTGCTAAGGGGCATTAAAACTTAAACATTATTTCTTAGTGTCCCTGAAGAATATGAAACTTCAAAATTATATTGTTAAAAATGGTAAACTAGATGAACCTGTGCTCAAAACACTTTAAATCTTCCACTAAGCAATACATTCTAATATTTATCTTTTGAATCCGACCATTGCAACTTAGCAAATCTCTCCCAATTTTCGCCACCAAACAAACAATTCTTCTTGAAATTCTTTTGTTTTCTTCTGACCACAAATTACATTGTTTCTACTTTACGTCTTTCGGTTTTTCACTAGTATTCGCTATCTATAAAAATTTTAAATTACAATATTTTCCGATTTCACTCAGACATTTTAAGTTGTGGAAACCATCTTCAGGAACCAGAGTTTTTAACATTTAATTACTTGTTGATGCTGTTTTTAAAAACTAAAATTTAATTTTATCTCGCAATTTTTTATCATCCGATAAAATCAGAATAATAATATTTTTTTACCAATGAATTTCCCGCTCTACAACTTCGTCTCTTTCCATTTTATTAAGGAAAAAAAGTTCGCCGTTGTGAAAAATTAAGAGGCTGACTGCCAGCAGCAAAAATTTTGTTGTGTTCAAATTCGCTCCCCACATTCAGCCGGTTTATGCCAAACTTGAAGCATCAGTGGAAAACATGCATAGAAACAACCATATTAAAAATATATTTTTAAACTTTTTTTACATAATATAAACTTTTATCGATAGATGCACCATTTTCTAAATTATCCAGAAAAATAAACAAAAAATATTGAGATAAAAAGGTGGTTCGTTCAGTGTGATGGAGAGAGAACTCCTGTAGACTTTATCTCTACAATCTTCGCAACATATTTATTTATTTATTAATTTGAACATAATACAGAGAAGTACAAAAGAATACAGTTAAATGCTGCATGTCAAAGCCACTTGAATGCATAGCATTGAAGTGGCTTTGGCATGCTAAGCAATGAAGTATTCAGTGGTAAAACATTACGTAGAAAATTTAATAATTGTTAAAGCTATGCGAGAAATAAGAGCAGCTTGTGTAAAGTTTATGGGTAAACTAGTAGTTGTCAAACTACTCGGGGTTTGTAACAGTCAACATCCCTTACCACCCCGGGGAAGAACTACTGGAGTTTAACTAGTAACTATGGTAAACCCGTAGTCTCACTCCACTCCTGACTCTCCTCTCCGTCAGTAGTCATCGAGTTTGATCATTATTTTAAGTTACCTGCAATTGCTTAGGTTTGATCTGGTTATTCGTGTCTCTATGCCATAACTTAAGTGTCCTCTGGTAACTTATGTGTCCTCTGGTAACTTATGTGTCCTCTGGTAACTTATGTGTCCTCTGGAAACTTGTGTACTCTGGTAACTTATATGTCCTCTGGTAACTTATGTGTCCTCTGGTAACTTATGTGTCCTCTGGTAACTTATGTGTCCTCTGGAAACTTGTGTACTCTGGTAACTTATGTGTCCTCTGGTAACTTATGTGTCCTCTGGTAACTTCTCTTATCTCAGTCCGTGAGACTAGAATCGGGTTTCTCCATTTTATTGACCACGAGAGACTGCATCAGTTTGTGTGTGAAAGTATATGGACCAGAGTACCAAACTCAGTCATATGTTTGAGTTACTATTAGGATAACCTGGCTAAATCTACTAGCTTCCACCTCACCTAGTTGGTTCTAGGAAAATCGTATGAACATACGTTTTGGCCAGGGCTCCTTTCTGAATTTATATCTACGATACGGTTGATTATACTAGTCTGTTCTACCGTCCTCATCACCTCAATAGCACAAAGAAATATAACAGGAACACCTACAACTTCGTCTGTGTCCTCAATTTATATATATATATATATATATATATATATATATATATATATATATAGAAATCCAAATATTCTTCCTTGAATATGCACTTCTATCCCACAATATACACCATATATATATATATATATATATATATTTACCGGACATTGAAAACATCAGCAAATCATCCGTTGTTAGCTTTTGGTCATTGTAATTCATTTTTGTCTTTTTTTTTTATTTTGATTAAGTTGGGTTATTAAAATTCACATTATTTATTATTATAATAAATTTTATTTTATTTCTCAAATTTCATATCCTCCTCTTTGATTAGTAATTGAATTTATATTTCTTCTATTTTGATTTATAAATAATATTAACCTCGTCCTGGGCTCTATTCCTCACAAACTATTTCCTTCATTACTTGTTTATCAGGTTAAATTGCGTGTATGACAGTTGGCTACCTCGCCTACACGCTTCCCTCGAAGGGATGTTAGGAAGTATTTCTTCAGTCATAGAGTTGTCAGGAAGTGGGACAGTCTGACAAGTGATGTAGTGGAGGCAGGAACCATATATAGTTTTATGACGAGGTATAATAAAGCTCATGGAGCAGGGAGGGGATCTAGTAGCGACCAGTGAAGAGTCGGGGCCAGGAGCTGCGTCTCAATCTCTGCAACCACAATTAGGTGACAGGTTAGTAGTGTATAGCGCAGTTCCCGTCAGCTGACTTTGTTTCTCACCATAAACTAACAACAGAAAAGGCTTTGATATTTTTATCTTACCGCCAACTTGTCTCTGGTTTACATAATTTCACACTCCAGTATATAAAGCTAATGAATGTATTTATGTTTTCAGCTGAAAGCAACAGTTAGTGAATTCAGCGTCTTGTGAGACGCCGAGTTCCTCGTTATATTACCATGTAAGAGCAACTAGCAAGTACAAGTATGAGCAACTAGCAAGTGCAAGTATGAGCAACTAGCAAGTGCAAGTATGAGCAACTAGCAAGTGCAAGTATGAGCAACTAGCAAGTGCAAGTATGAGCAACTAGCAAGTGCAAGTATGAGCAACTAGCAAGTGCAAGTATGAGCAACTAGCAAGTGCAAGTATGAGCAACTAGCAAGTGCAAGTATGAGCAACTAGCAAGTGCAAGTATGAGCAACTAGCAAGTGCAAGTATGAGCAACTAGCAAGTGCAAGTATGAGCAACTAGCAAGTGCAAGTATGAGCAACTAGCAAGTGCAAGTATGAGCAACTAGCAAGTGCAAGTATGAGCAACTAGCAAGTGCAAGTATGAGCAACTAGCAAGTGCAAGTATGAGCAACTAGCAAGTGCAAGTATGAGCAACTAGCAAGTGCAAGTATGAGCAACTAGCAAGTGCAAGTATGAGCAACTAGCAAGTGCAAGTATGAGCAACTAGCAAGTGCAAGTATGAGCAACTAGCAAGTGCAAGTATGAGCAACTAGCAAGTGCAAGTATGAGCAACTAGCAAGTGCAAGTATGAGCAACTAGCAAGTGCAAGTATGAGCAACTAGCAAGTGCAAGTATGAGCAACTAGCAAGTGCAAGTATGAGCAACTAGCAAGTGCAAGTATGAGCAACTAGCAAGTGCAAGTATGAGCAACTACCAAGTGCAAGTATGAGCAACTAGCAAGTGCAAGTATGAGCAACTAGCAAGTGCAAGTATGAGCAACTAGCAAGTGCAAGTATGAGCAACTAGCAAGTGCAAGTAAGAGCAACTAGCAAGTGCAAGTAAGAGCAACTAGCAAGTGCAAGTATGAGCAACTAGCAAGTGCAAGTAAGAGCAACTAGCAAGTGCAAGTATGAGCAACTAGCAAGTGCAAGTATGAGCAACTAGCTAGTTTTCCTTTAAACATTGGTAAACTTTTCATAAGTTGTGTTGCATCACCTCCATCAATGACTATTTCTTTAAAAATATTTACTTGAAGAAGCTCATACATTTTTTCTTTTTCTTTTTCCCAACATTTCTATTTCATTTTGTTTATTAACTTCAAATTTTCAACACTTGTGTTTTATTGTTTTATTGTTTTATTGCATTTTATTGTTACGTATTCCATTATTTCGTTTACTGACTTTCTTACCAGCTCTCTGCCCCACTGAAACTCCTACAGGAAGTTCCTCAAACCTCTGTAGTCCCCCCTTTTATAGTCTGTTTTTTCCCATTCAGTTCCTGTTACACTCTAGTTCACTAGTTCCAAGGGGCCTCTCATATGTGATGTCCTCAATGTCTGAACTGCTCAAGGTGAACACAAGGTCCAGTCTTGCTGGTTCATCCTCACCCCTCTTTCTCTGGTAGTGTCCTTAACATGTTGATGCATGAGGTTTTCCGGTACCACATCCATCATCTTGGCTCTCCATGTTTTGGGACCCCCATATGGCTCCAGGTTTTCCCAGTCGATCTCCCTGTGGCTGTGGTCGATGTGCGCCTCAGGAGATGTTCTCAGTCTGATGCTCACCCCAAGATCCTCTTCCTTGAGTGAGTTTTGCAGGCTTCGACTTTTTGGGCTGTAATGGATCTGCAGTCTTCTTTGTCCTTCCCCAAGTTTTATTACTTTGCACTTGCGGGGGCTAATCTCCAGGAACCATTTGTCAGACCAGGCTTGCAGCCTGTCTTGATCCCTTTGTAGGTTAACCTGATCCTCGTCTGCTTATATTCTCTACATTAGTTTCACATTATCTGCAAACAGGGACACCTTGGACAATTTCTTCCGCCATGTCATTCACATATACAAGAAACAGCACCGGATATAGGACTGATCCTTGTGGAAACCCACCCGACACATGCACCCACTCTGTCTCCTCGTCTCGAACTGATACACTTTGTTCCCTTCCTGTCCATTGCAGTACTTTCCCTCCTGTCCTTGCCTGCTCCTCTAGTCTTTCAACCAGTCTCTTATGTGGTACTGTGTCGAAAGTCTTCTTACAGTCCAGGAGGATGCAGCCTACCCATCCCTATCTCTCTCTCCTGTCTTACTTCTGTTACCTTGTCACAGAACTCCAAAAGATTTGTGATGCAGGATTTCCTTTCCCTGAAGCCATGCTTGTTGTCATCTGTTAGTCCATTCCATTCTAGGTGCTTCGCCACTCTTTCGTGATAATCTCCATAACTTTACGTACAATACATGTCAGTGACACTAGTCTGTAATTTAGTGCAGCCTGTCTGTCTCCTTTCTTAAAAATCAGGACTATATTTGCTGTCTTCAACACCTCAGGTAGTTTCCCTGTTTCGATAGATTTATTGAAGATTGCTCTTAGTGGTACACAGTGCATCTACTCCATCTCTCAGGACCCAAGGAAATATATTATTTGGGCCCACCACCTTCGAGGTATCTAGTTCCCCTAACAGTTTCTTCATCTCCTCCTCGGTTGTGTGTAGTGTGTCCAACACTTGCTGGTGTACTTTACCACCTCGGTTTGCTGGGAGCTTCTTTGTCTCCATGGTGAATACCTCCCTGAATCTTGAATTGAGCTCCTCACATATTTCCTGGTCTTTCCCTGTGAGCTCCCCTTCTTCCTTCCTTCATCAACTTGATTACCTGGTCCTTGACTGTTGTTTGCCACCTAATGTGGCTGTATAACACATTTGACTGTTGATAATATGTCATTCCCTTATTGATGCTGGGATTCTCTTCTTAACCATTTGTCTCTTCAGCTCAACTCCCTGTCTTCCTGGGTCCTTTGCCTTCTATATTTTTCCATACTCTTGCACAGTTGGCTTTGGCCTCTCCACACCTTTTAAACTATTGGCCCACTCTGGTCTTCCCATTGTTTCTGTTGCTCCTTGGTACGAACTTCTCCACAGCCTCCCTGCACTTTGTGGTCACGTGTTCAATCATTTAGTTTACTGTCTCTCCTCCTAGCTCGCTTACCTACTGCACCTCATGTAGGAATTGCCTCATACCTATGTAGTCCATTTTTTTTTTGGCTTCTCCTATCCTCGTGCTGCTTCACTCTCCATTGTTAACTCTACTATGTACTCGAAATTCAAGAACACGTTGTCACTATCACCTAGGGGGCTTTTGTGTGTGATATCTTCCATATCTGAACTGCTCAAGGTGAATACGAAGTTTAGCCTTGCTGGTTCATCGTCTTCTCTCTCTCTTGTGGTGTCCTTAACATGTTTGTACAAGGCGTTATCTAGTACTGCCACCAGCATCTTCACTTTCCACGTCTCTGGTCCCCCATGTGGCTCCAGATTCTCCCAGTCAATCTCCTTAGGGTTAAAATCCCCCATGACGAGTAACTTTACCCTGTTTATGTGGTCCTTTCTTGCAGTCTCTGCTAGTGTGTCCACCATCACTCTGTTACTTTCATCATATTCCTGTCTTGGCCTTCTGCTGTTCGGTGGGGGGTAGTACATCACTGTCATCATCACTTTCGGTCCTTCAGTGTGAAGTGCTCTTATTCTGTGGTCATTCGCTATTCCCTCTGACTAGTCCTCCTATCTCCTCAAAACTCCATTGTTTTTTGATGAGCAATGTAACTCCTCCTCCCCCTGTGTGTGTGTGTGTGTGTGTGTGTGTGTGTGTGTGTGTGTGTGTGTGTGTGTGTGTGTGTGTGTGTGTGCGACTTTACACAAAAGACTAACTGCATCATTTACACCAAACGCATAAATAAATTAAATACACTAGCTAGGGATCGCTTTTCCTTCCTTCTCACACCTGCTCTATCTCTGTTCCTCCAAACTTCCCTCCCACTCTCTCCATTCTTCACTCCTTCCTTCCTCCCTCTCTCCCTGCCTCCTTCCTCCTCCTCAGGCGCCCTCCACCAGCTTCTCGGAAGTTGTAACTCGTTAGTTATTCTGGCAGCACCATTCACCAGCCATCAACCGTCCTATACACACGCATCTTTCCTACCCTGTGGTGAGTGTATTTCTATCACAATTTATCACTGTATGCCTTACTGTTTCACTCCTACGTTAGCCTATAACGTCTCCCACAATCTCTTACCCTTTCCACAGTCTATCACTGTCTCAGTCTATCATACCTAACAGTCACTCACAAATACCACATTTTCTTAATCAGTAACGGTCTGTCACACCTCTCACACCCTACCACTGTCTTTCACAATCACACTTTTCTCACTTTATCACACCTTCGCTAGATTACCATAGTCTGTCACACTTTATCCTACCACCCACAGTATCACACACATTTCTCCGTCTTTAAGACGACTTACAGTATATCCCACCAAAACCAGTCACTCACTCAACCCACAATCTATCACACCTACCATAGTCTATCACACCTTTCTATTAATGTTGGCAGAATTACCGACAATATGTTACGTTAAAGGACACATGTGTAATCAATACTTTTATTGTGGCAATGTTTCGCTCTCCAGGAACTTTGTCAAGCCCTTACATACAATACAGGGGTTGATTCGTCAGGAACTGCGTCCTGACATGGGTCTTAATCATAAGATGACCCGTCTGAGGATCTCTTAGATGTCGATCTAATTTATTGTTATGTGGCCGCGATCAGGGGTCTTGCTGTTATGTTAGCGCGTTACTGTCATCATTGTCTCTGGGACCTGAGTAGGGGGGCTCAGGTAAATTTGAAAATATACGCATAGACTGTTTTTTGTCCATCATGCATAAATTCAAGAAGGTCTTCACAGTAGTTGTGAATGACTTTGTTTTCATCTGAGTATCATATCGTATACGATATCGGTGAAGCATGTGATCGTCGACATCATTTGATCAATCAGTTATAATACGAGATGTCCTGGTCCGTTCTCTTGAACTTCAAGACTGCAAGAAACTTGCAGTCCCATTCATTGATAACTGGGACAAACTCTATGGCAAACGTGATATGCATGCAAGAGAAGAGGAACATTCCTCTGGGACCGGAATGGTTGCATTGCCCAACTCGATTGAGGGAGTCATTTCTGACTTGTCTAGTACTTTAAACATATAGATTATAGAGGTATGGGTGTGTGTGGGAAACAATCAGGCTGCAGTATTAGGTTTGAAAACAGCAGATATTTAAAAAAACAATATTCAGAAAAAAATTGCGAGTAAAGGCAAAGCAATTGTTCAATAAACAAAGAGAGATAGTAGAGGGCAACGAGTGACTAGCTCCCTTAAGGTTTACTATTCAAATAGTAAGAGTCTAAGAAATAACATAGATGAGCTAAGATTACTTGCATGTGCAGGTAATGTAGATATTGTTATAACGGAGACACGGTTCAACCTAAAAAATAGAAAAAATGCCTTCTGAATGCCACATACAAGGCTATAATCTATTCCACACTGATAAGGTCAACAGGAAGGGTGGTGGAGTGGCGATATATGTCAGAGTCAGAAATAACTTAAATTGTTGTGTTAGACAAGATATAAGATTAGAAACATAGGACACAGAATTTGTTTGACTACAGTTTCTCAAGGGTCATGAAAAATTAATTTTGGGTGTGATTAATAGGCCCCCAAACCTTGTTAAGGAGTGCAGTAAGCTGCTATGGGACGAAATTGATAAGGCGTCTAGATATGGGAGATTTTAACTTTACACAAATTGACTGGAATAATGTGACAGGAAATCTTGAGTCTAGTGACTTACTTGATACGGTTCAGGATTGCTTTTTAGAACAGTTTGTGACAGAACCAACTAGAGGAAACAATCTGCTTGACTTGGTTCTTGCCAACAAGGAATCACTAATTAATAATCTTGAGGTTAATGAAGAGCTTGGGGAAAACAATCACAAATCCCTTAGTTTTAATATATCATGGAATTACCCAGATAACTGCAGTCAAATCTCTGTCCCAGACTTCCGCTTGACTGATTTCATGGAACTGATAAATTACGTGGGTGGCCACCAGGCCACGGTGGCCCATGGCCTTGTGGCAAGAGCTCTCACTTCACACGGTGAGGGGTCCGGATTCGATTTCCGCGAGGGTTGAAACAGGCGTGTTTCCTTACACCGGTTGTCTATGCTTGCCCATCAGCAAAATGGGTACCGAGGTGTCAGTCAACTGGTGTGGGTCACATCCTTGGACAAAACTGATCTAATTTGCCCGAAATGCTCTGCATAACAAGCGGTTTTCTATTTTCTATATAGTACTGTGTTATTGATGTCAACTAGGCCTGTATACTTTGTACATGTACTTTCAGAAATAAAGATATTATATATTAATACTATTGGTCAGGTAGGTGGTGATGGTTGTCAAATAACGTTTTTCAGACCATAGTTTTAGCTGCCCAGACAACTTTTGTTCCAAGTAGGGAAATTAGATAATGGATAAACAACAGATTACAACATCTCTTCGGTTAAAGGAGAGGCATATATAGGCGTATCAAAAGAGGAAAAGGGCAGTTAAGAAATCAATATATTTAGTTAAAGAAATAAATAAAAAAGAGAATAAGAAAAACAAAAGAGATTATGAGGCTAAAGTGGTAAGGGATTCGAAGACTAACCTAAAAGTTTTCTTTCAGGAATATAGAAGAAAGATCAGGGACAAGATAGACCCACTCAAAAGTAACTCAAGTCGGATCACTGACAGGGATAAGGAATGTGTAAATTTTTTAACACTTACTTCCTTAGTTTTTACTAAGGAAGATACTAGCATAATTCCAGAGATAATAAATTATATAGAACAGGACGACAATAAACTATACACGATTGGGGTAACAAGTGACATGATCCTCAGACAAATATAAAAATTAAAACCTGACAAATCCCTAGGCCCTCATGATCTGTTTGCAGATCTTGCGGAACATTGCAACAGGCCAGTAGGCCTGTTGCAATGTTCCTTCTTTCGTATATTCGTATGTTTCTCATTGGTGACTGTTGTGGAGCTAGGGTTGAAACATTGACTGTAATTTGTTCCTGCATCATGGGGCCCATCGGCTGCCATTGTCGGGTGGGAACTTTAGCAAAGGCATTGGAAGATAGCTGAGCAATGGGGCCACCCATTTGCTTATGCTTCCTCGGCTTCCTTCGTTGTTGTGGCCGGGAAAAGTGGCCCTTGATTCCGGGTTAAGATAAGATAAGATTTTGTTCGGATTTTTAACCCCGGAGGGTAGCCACCCAGGATAACCCAAGAAAGTCAGTGCGTCATCGAGGACTGTCTAACTTATTTCCATTGGGGTCCTTAATCTTGTCCCCCAGGATGCGACCCACACCAGTCGACTAACACCCAGGTACCTATTTGCTGCTAGGTGAACAGGACAACAGGTGTAAGGAAACGTGTCGAAATGTTTCCACCCGCCGGGAATCGAACCCGGGCCCTCCGTGTGTGAAGCGGGAGCTTTAGCCACCAGGCCACCGGGCCACTGTAGCCTCGTCTGGACGAGGCTACTGCTCAGTGGTGAGGGCTCTGTTTGATGCTGGAGGCTGGACATCCAGGGTTTTCCATGCTGCCCTCACATGGCAAAGCCTCTCTGGGCAGTGCAGGTTCCAAAAATTATGTTTATTGCCGCAGTTCGAACATCGAGGTTCCATAGCTTCATCTCTCTTCAATTTTCCCAAGCAGTCCTTGGTCGGGTAAGACCCACTACAGATGCCGCATATAGACTGACATTGGGCACTGAAGTAGTTGTACCTGTTGCAAATGAAACGCCTCAAAGCTTCTGGGTTGTACGTCCTAACCTATTATTTTCCCCAGCAACCGAGATTCAATTGAGCCGTGTTGGATCAAGACCCGCCTCATAGGTACGATATCGTCCTTCTTTGCTAGGAGCCACTCAGCTTACAGGATTTTTTGTTATTGTAGAATGCATCTAGAAGCATTTCTAGCTAATGGCTCATAAATATGCCTTTTTTTCACCTGCTCTATGGATTTGAGTTCTGTGAGAACGAGTGGTGATTCGAGGTTGTTCACCTTCTGCAGTACCTCACAGGACTATGTTTCGTGGGGTGAGAATAATCTCTCCTTTCAGGTTTTGTGATACTGATATCTTCATGCCGTATTTTCTCTCAAGGTGAATTACAGCAGAATACGGGGTATCATTGTGTCCTTTACTGATGAATCTGAACTTGTTGCCTGCGGATGGTTTAACATGACTGATTTGCAAGGAAACATTGTGCCTTCCCTGTTACTTTGAAGATCGTACTTCCTACCAACCTTCGTCATACAGTATTTCTGGTGTTGGAATAGGTATTTCCTCATTCATACCTATCTCACTGGCCAAGCTGATTTCACTTGTATTGTTGTCCTAAGAGCCCAAGGAGTCCAGGGAGTGATCTCGCAGCTTCTTCATCAGAACGGTGCCCCATATTTCCAAATTAGAGCCCTAGATAGAGTCCTTGGAACATCGTGACCTCTTCCTTTTGGAAGAAGCCTTGAGGTTTCGTGTGTGGTTGAGTCACCTTTCCTAAATCCTCCTTGTTCATCTGAGATATATATATATATATATATATATATATATATATATATATATATATATATATATATATATATATATATATATATATATATATATATATATATATATATAAGCTACGTGTGAACTTTATTAATAGACAGAATACATTGATAGGAAGCACAAACATGAATACATTGGTACAATATATCAAAGGTTATGAATCTCCCCCAGCTCCTCCGAAGCTGGACGCGAGCCCAGTATGCATCATGTATTTCCCCTCTGGATGGCCACATATTATATATATATATATATATATATATATATATATATATATATATCTTTATATCAACAATGTATCTCTTAAACCTTTTGTTCCATATTATGTAATAAAATATACCTTTTGGTAAAAAAGAACGAAAAGATGGGGTGGTAGGGGAAGTGGAATATTCAAACGGCTTCAGGAAGAAATCCAAATGTTTTTCCTTGATGCCTTTTTATCCACTTCTCTGAGAATATGGGTCCCACAGTTTACACCAGAGATGGATCCCATCTATCTATCTATATATATATATATAAATATATATATATATATATATATATATATATATATATATATATATATATATATATATATATATATATATATATATATATATATATATATATATATATATATATTATATATATATATATATATAAAATATATATATATATATTATATATATATATATATATATTATATATATATATATATATATATATATATATATATATATATATATATATATATATATATATATATATATATATATATATATATATATATATTTATAATATATATATATATATATATATATATATTTATAATATATATTATATATATATATATATATATATATATATATATATATATATATATATATATAATATCCTAGGTAGTAGGTTGGTAGACAGCAACCACCCAGGGAGGTACTACTGTCTTGCCAAGTGAGTGTAAAACGGAAGCTTGTAATTGTTTTACATGAAGGTAGGATTGCTAGTGTCCTTTTTCCTGTCTCATAAAAATGCAAGATTTCAGGTACGTCTTGCTACTTCTACTTACACTTAGGTCACACTACTTATACATGTACAAGCATATATATACACACCCCTCTGGGTTTTCTGCTATTTTCTTTCTAGTTCTTGTTCTTGTTTATTTCCTCTTATCTCCATGGGAAAGTGGAACAGAATTCTTCCTCCGTAAGCCATACGTGTCGTAAGAGGCGATTGAAATGCCGGGAGCAACGGGCTAGTAACCCCTTCTCCTGTATATATTACTAAATTTGAAAGGAGAAACTGGTTTTTCCTTTTGGGCCACCCCACCTCGGTGGGATACGGCTGGTACGTTGAAAGAATATTTTTTTTTATTATCACACTGGCCGATTCCCACCAAGGCAGGGTGGCCCGAAAAAGAAAAACTTTCACCATCATTCACTCCATCACTGTCTTGCCAGAAGGGTGCTTTACACTACAGTTTTTAAACTGCAACATTAACACCCCTCCTTCAGAGTGCAGGCACTGTACTTCCCACCTCCAGGACTCAAGTCCGGCCTGCCGGTTTCCCTGAATCCCTTCATAAATGTTACTTTGCTCACACTCCAACAGCACGTCAAGTATTAAAAACCATTTGTCTCCATTCACTCCTATCAAACACGCTCACGCATGCCTGCTGGAAGTCCAAGCCCCTCGCACACAAAACCTCCTTTACCCCCTCCCTCCAACCTTTCCTAGGCCGACCCCTACCCCGCCTTCCTTCCACTACAGACTGATACACTCTTGAAGTCATTCTGTTTCGCTCCATTCTCTCTACATGTCCGAACCACCTCAACAACCCTTCCTCAGCCCTCTGGGCAACAGTTTTGGTAATCCCGCACCTCCTCCTAACTTCCAAACTACGAATTCTCTGCATTATATTCACACCACACATTGCCCTCAAACATGACATCTCCACTGCCTCCAGCCTTCTCCTCGCTACAACATTCATCACCCACGCTTCACACCCATCTAAGAGCGTTGGTAAAACTATACTCTCATACATTCCCCTCTTTGCCTCCAAGGACAAAGTTCTTTGTCTCCACAGACTCCTAAGTGCACCACTCACTCTTTTTCCCTCATCAATTCTATGATTCACCTCATCTTTCATAGACCCATCCGCTGACACGTCCACTCCCAAATATCTGAATACGTTCACCTCCTCCATACTCTCTCCCTCCAATCTGATATCCAATCTTTCATCACCTAATCTTTTTGTTATCCTCATAACCTTACTCTTTCCTGTATTCACCTTTAATTTTCTTCTTTTGCACACCCTACCAAATTCATCTACCAACCTCTGCAACTTCTCTTCAGAATCTCCCAAGAGCACAGTGTCATCAGCAAAGAGCAGCTGTGACAACTCTCACTTTGTGTGTGATTCTTTGTCTTTTAACTCCACGCCTCTTGCCAAGACCCTCGCATTTACTTCTCTTACAACCCCATCTATAAATATATTAAACAACCATTGTGACATCACACATCCTTGTCTAAGGCCTACTTTTACTGGGAAAAAATTTCCCTCTTTCCTACATACTCTAACTTGAGCCTCACTATCCTCGTAAAAACTCTTCACTGCTTTCAGTAACCTACCTCCTACACCATACACTTGCAACATCTGCCACATTGCCCCCCTATCCACCCTGTCATACGCCTTTTCCAAATCCATAAATGCCACAAAGACCTCTTTAGCCTTATCTAAATACTGTTCACTTATATGTTTCACTGTAAACACCTGGTCCACACACCCCCTACCTTTCCTAAAGCCTCCTTGTTCATCTGCTATCCTATTCTCCGTCTTACTCTTAATTCTTTCAATTATAACTCTACCATACACTTTACCAGGTATACTCAACAGACTTATCCCCCTATAATTTTTGCACTCTCTTTTATCCCCTTTGCCTTTATACAAAGGAACTATGCATGCTCTCTGCCAATCCCTAGGTACCTTACCCTCTTCCATACATTTATTAAATAATTGCACCAACCACTCCAAAACTATATCCCCACCTTCTTTTAACATTTCTATCTTTATCCCATCAATCCCGGCTGCCTTACCCCCTTTCATTTTACCTACTGCCTCACGAACTTCCCCCACACTCACAACTGGCTCTTCCTCACTCCTACAAGATGTTATTCCTCCTTGCCCTATACATGAAATCACAGCTTCCCTATCTTCATCAACATTTAACAATTCCTCAAAATATTCCCTCCATCTTCCCAATACCTCTAACTCTCCATTTAATAACTCTCCTCTCCTATTTTTAACTGACAAATCCATTTGTTCTCTAGGCTTTCTTAACTTGTTAATCTCACTCCAAAACTTTTTCTTATTTTCAACAAAATTTGTTGATAACATCTCACCCACTCTCTCATTTGCTCTCTTTTTACATTGCTTCACCACTCTCTTAACCTCTCTCTTTTTCTCCATATACTCTTCCCTCCTTGCATCACTTCTACTTAGTAAAAACTTCTCATATGCTAACTTTTTCTCCCTTACTACTCTCTTTACATAATCATTCCACCAATCGCTCCTCTTCCCTCCTGCACCCACTTTCCTGTAACCACAAACTTCTGCTGAACACTCTACTACTACATTTTTAAACGTACCCCATACCTCTTCGACCCCATTGCCTATGCTCTCATTAGCCCATCTATCCTCCAATAGCTGTTTATATCTTACCCTAACTGCCTCCTCTTTTAGTTTATAAACCTTCACCTCTCTCTTCCCTGATGCTTCTATTCTCCTTGTATCCCATCTACCTTTTACTCTCAGTGTAGCTACAACTAGAAAGTGATCTGATATATCTGTGGCCCCTCCATAAACATGTACATCCTGAAGTCTACTCAACAGTCTTTTATCTACCAATACATAATCCAACAAACTACTGTCATTTCGCCCTACATCATATCTTGTATACTTATTTATCCTCTTTTTCTTAAAATATGTATTACCTATAACTAAACCCCTTTCTATACAAAGTTCAATCAAAGGGCTCCCATTATCATTTACACCTGGGACCCCAAACTTACCTACCACACCCTCTCTAAAAGTTTCTCCTACTTTAGCATTCAGGTCCCCTACCACAATTACTCTCTCACTTGGTTCAAAGGCTCCTATACATTCACTTAACATCTCCCAAAATCTCTCTCTCTCCTCTGCATTCCTCTCTTCTCCAGGTGCATACACGCTTATTATGACCCACTTCTCGCATCCAACCTTTACTTTAATCCACATAATTCTTGAATTTACACATTCATATTCTCTTTTCTCCTTCCATAACTGATCATTTAACATTACTGTTCCCCCTTCCTTTGCTCTAACTCTCTCAGATACTCCAGATTTAATCCCATTTATTTCCCCCCACTGAAACTCTCCTACCCCCTTCAGTTTTGTTTCGCTTAGGGCCAGGATATCCAACTTCTTTTCATTCATAACATCAGCAATCATCTGTTTCTTGTCATCCGCACTACATCCACGCACATTTAAGCATCCCAGTTTTATAAAGTTTTTCTTCTTCTCTTTTTTTGTAAATGTATACAGGAGAAGGGGTTACTAGCCCATATATATATATATATATATATATATATATATATATATATATATATGTATATATATATATATATATATATATATATGTATATATGTATATATATATATATATGTATATATGTATATATATATATATATGTATATATATATGTATATGTATATATATATATATATGTATATATATATGTATATATATATATATATATATGTATATATATATATATGTATATATATATATATGTATATATATATATATATGTATATATATATATATGTATATATATATATATATATATATATATATATGTATATATATATATATTTTTATATATATATATATATATGTTTATATATATATATGTATATATATATATATATATATATATATGTTTTTGTAGTGCCGAATATGTAAAACTGGTCAATTAGCAAGAATTCATTTCTAAAATTTCCTCTTATACGTTTAAAGATATATTTTTTCATTAATGTTGATGTAAAAATTTATAATTTTGCACCAAAAGGAACTTAGAAAACTTACCTAACCTTATTATAACAAGCGCAATTTATTTTAGCCTAACCCAACTAAATATATTTTAGATTTATTTACAATAATTTAATACGAAACAAATTCAGTGAAATATATTTTTTTCGTTAGGTTCAGAATGATTTTGGCGAAATTATTGCATACACAAATTTTCACTTGTTTTATATGGCAAGATGAGCGTTGCTATTTAAGCCAAGATGGCAAGTTCTGCCTATTCTGCACGACATATATATGTCGTGCCGAATAGGCAGGATTGGTTTATTGTAGTTTTCAATCACACAGGATAGTGTCTGTTCGACGCCTGTATACAGGATAGTGTCTCTGTTAGACGCCTGTATACATGATAGTGTCTGTTAGACGCCTGTATACAGGATAGTGTGTCTGTTCGACGCCTGTATACAGGATAGTGTGTCTGTTCGATCCCTGTATGCAGGATAGTGTCTCTGTTCGACGCCTGTATACAGGATAGTGTCTGTTCGACGCCTGTATACAGAATAGTGTCTGTTCGACGCCTGTGTACAGAATAGTGTCTCTGTTCGAGGCCTGCATACAGGATAGTGTCTCTGTTGACGCCTGTATACAGGATAGTGTCTGTTCGACGCCTGTATACAGGATAGTGTCTCTGTTAGACGCCTGTATGCAGGATAGTGTCTCTGTTCGACGCCTGTATACAGGATAGTGTCTGTTCGACGCCTGTATACAGAATAGTGTCTCTGTTCGAGGCCTGTATACAGGATAGTGTCTCTGTTAGACGCCTGTATACAGGATAGTGTCTCTGTTAGACGCCTGTATACAGGATAGTGTCTCTGTTAGACGCCTGTATACAGGATAGTGTCTCTGTTAGATGCCTGTATACAGGATAGTGTCTGTGTTAGATGCCTGTATACAGGATAGTGTCTGTTCGTCTCCTATATACAGGATAATTTCCTTCTAACACTGTCTCACAGTCATTCCCACCTTACCAAAAAAAAAAAATGAATGGACTATTTATAGTCAAATACCGTCGTATGCGAAAGTTTATCTGTTTATATTTCAAAGCAGCGATTGATTTTAAGTGAATAATTGTGCCTGTTGTTATCTGAGGAACTAACAGATTCTGGTTCTTGAGGTCAATATTGTTGGAATTACCATATAAATGTTGTCCAGGTGGAGATTTTGCTCTTCTAAAAGTAACCAAACACCATCTTTACTGCTACAATTTTTTTTCGTCGATTGAGCAGCAAAGTGGGATTTTATGCACATAAAATGCTCTCTCTTCAGATTGAAAATAAAAATATATGTATGCAAAATAATCTATTTACTTTATCTTACTGTGTGAGATAATATTAATATAAATATTTGGGTTGAGGCAACAGTCGGTATGTGGATTAATATAAGGTTCTATAGACCAGCCAAATATCCGCGATCTTATTGATATTGCAAACACTATATAATTAGTTCAAAGTTATCTTTGTCCATCTTATAATTCTTATGAAATATTTTTTAATAGTTTAATTTGGGCGCATATCATAACTAAAGTCTCGGTGCGATATATTTACGAACGCGTTATTACGATTCCATGAGTTATATTTTGTAATTGTTTATAAGTCTCCTAATAATTACACTATCCTATAAAAAAAATAACAAATTTTCATGCGCTGATCACGAATCTGAGTTTAATTAGTCTCTATCACATAAAGTTGCTTTGAAAACATATGATTATCATTTTGGCAATTAATGTTTGAAATTTTGTATATGTGATACCTAAGAATTATTGTTATTATGTATAGATATTTTTTCTAACAACACAACAAAACTTTCCACAGCCATACAAATATATTTACATCACTGTTTTCACTTTTATTCAGTATTGCTTCCCCCTTAGCAGCGTCAGGTTGTACACAGCTCTTAAGCTTATTGTCAGGTTGTCCTTATAACTTTCCTCCATGACGGCTGTCTTAGTCAAATTGTTTACAGTGTTCATCACTAATATCACCAAGGTTTGTCGGGAAAATATCAAGGTGAGGATGGAGGAAATGGATCTTGAGGGACATCCGTCACCCCAGTAGATGATATGGTGTTAATAGTTTTTTATAATACTTGTGCAATCATCACCGTGATGACTGCCAGAGGAACCTGAGCAAGTGTTCTTGAATGTGACTCAACCTCTCAGCTAAGCATCTTAGAAATTTTCGTCATTAGTAACTTCCTGTTTTGAGGTCCGCTGAAGATTACTTCCTTTAGTTTGACGTCACTAACTTCAGGAACTTCTGATAGGACAACCTTGCACCTCATTTGTTCATAACATTGACAATGTTTTTAAACAAGAAAAAGCTTGATGCGTAAAGTGGGAAGAAGTAGGTCCTTCAGATCGACTAATGGACTGTTTTGAACGTTCTTCACACCTGCGGTTACCAACAGAAAACAACAGTACTTAATCCACCTTGTAGTCCCACTAACGTTTAGGTTACCTCAGATTATCCACGCATACCTCTCATAATCTATCAGAATTATACGCTTTTGCATTGTTTAATGTTTCAAGTCTCTAGCGCGAGTTAAAGGCAGAGTTTTTTGAAGCAAGGCTGTCTTGAAACGTACTTTAATGGAATCATTAAACAAAACCCTACATTGGCAGATAATAATGTTTGCCCAAAATATCTAGACGTCCGTTAAAATAACAACGTTATCATTTATTCTTGCAATTTAAAGCAAGTTTCCATGACTTTCTGTAGTTTTCTGAACAAACTGATTCTACTCCAGCTGGTTCAAACTCGGAATCTGAGTTAGTGGTTTCATCATCCAATGGAAATATTTCTTTATCGAATAATGGTACCGGAACATGAAGATCCTCCGAATGTTTCACTTGTCTAAGTGCAGAAGGAAGATCTGGAAACGTTATTTTGGATTTCCTTTTTGACGAGAATCCAGACATGTAGAAATAACAACCCGCTGCGTAATTCCTTTGGTTCACTCCATTCCATCACAAGTGCAAATAGGATGCATAACTTCCTACCAGCAAACTACTCATGTAAATAGTTGGAACAAAACACATAACAGAGATGAAGCGCATGTCCTTTTCGCCTTACGTAGTGAAAATGAGCTGTTTTCACATGAGGCGGGATGTTTCGTCTATGTTTTGTCGAAGTAGAGTTGCCAGATATATAACAAAATTTACTGTCATTTAAGCAACAACGAGGGATTGTTGGTTCATAACTGGCATGTTTTTAAACGTAAACTGAGGCCTTTATTGAGCAGTGTTTTCTAGATGTAATGATGATTGTATATTCATAAGTGCTTAACTACTTCCTGGATACTACTTCTGGTATCATCTCTTAGCTGGAATTGTTGTTCTGGTGGTGTTGTAGCACGTTTAACGTGTTCATTCCTCAACATATTTTTATCAGAAGGCCGCGGGGGCGTTGACCCCCGGAACTCTCTCCAGGTAAACTCCAGGTATCACCCGGGCAAACATATATGAAAAGTCTTCGTGTCTTAGCTGAATACTAACATATATTCGAGAAACATTGCGATACTGATATTACAATGAATATATGAAACATAGTGAATCTATATAACAGCACAATTGTATTACAATCAAACTAAGGAACCGTCATTGAATTATTGTAAATTGTTTGTGTCTGAGAGTACAAGGATAACTAAGTAATAGCAATGATGACTTCAGACCGATGTTACTGAAGTCGAAATCTTTGAACAGCTTGAAGAAACAAGATTGCTAAAAATATGGATTAACAAAAACTGCAAAGTACAGAGTAACTTGTGTTTAGAGTGGGTAGCTCCTGTCTTTCGCCATAACTGAACCACTAATACTTGGTTTTGAATGCACTGGAAGACAATAAAAATGTGAAGTTATGCGTATAGACTTTACAAAAGCCATCGATAGATGAAACCGTGATGTGATATTACACAAAACGCTTACTATAAGAATTACGGAAAAAATGGGCAAATGGATGTTCAACTTCCTAACAAAATGAACCAAAGAGTAACTGTGAGCCAAATAAAATCAGAGGCTGCCACAGTGCAGTACTATCCCAAGTTCTCTGGCTCATTCATAGACAGCACTGTATCATCCATTGTAAACGATATTAGAATATGGATGCAAACCAAGTCTATCACTGAGCGGCAGAACTCTATATGAGGTTCGCTGAGGACTATTTCCAGGTACATCCCTATGAAAAAAATCGAGAAATGTAAGCTGGAGCGTAGAATAAAAAATCTCGAATTCCTAAATAGAGCGGAAATTTAATGTGAGATATTCAGAAGTGACAAAATCAGAAATCACAATTAAGAATCATAACAATGTCATTCTATGATAGATGATACTGAGTTACTTGTTCTCTCGAGACTGGAATGTTTCTTCATTCTAACAGCCCCTTTTAAGAGAGGCGAAACTGCAGAACTGGAGAATATAAATTCCCTCAAGCACCAAACACCTGGAAGGTAGATTAGAAACAATTATCACACGAAACACATGAAAAATTCTGGAGGAATTAGTTCCAATTTTTTTCACCGAAATCACTCCCTATTAAAGCCAGACGCTTGGGAAACCGTACATAATACCCTCCCAGAAACACTATGGAACCTTGAGTATAGTAAAAGGCAACTTGATAAATGTAAAGTGAAGAAGACTCTTAAACACCTTCTTATCATGCAACACCAAGTTATCATGTCAGCAGGTCTCTGTTGCATCCGTCGAACTGCATGTGGTTAGAATCAGCAGCCTCGTCCTTTTGACCAGCAACCAGAGGGTCTGGTCTGGGACCGCTATGCGGGGGAGATGACCCCCGAGACCGTCGAAGAAAAACAACATACTTTAGGTATATCGGTTATCCTGAGATCTGTTAATTGCACTGCAACATACTGGTAGATCATGGTAGACATCTGGGTCACGCAGGTCTAGAGGAACCCGTCAAGTTTCCTACTGCAGATAAGCAATAATTTTATGTCACTTAGATATCAGTCACATTTGCCATGCTATTCACTAAGGTGTCATTCACTTTAACTATGCAATTCACTAATCCGTCCATCGCATCAGGCAACCTATTCACTAAGCTGTCAGTCCCATTAGCCATCCTATTCAAGGAAAATTATAGATTATCAGAGTTTGTGGGAGAGTTGCAACGGGAATAAGATCCTGTGTGAAATATATAGAATAATGTTTACTGCAAGAAATCCATCTCTTCCTATTTTCAAAGTTTACTTCTGAAGGACTCTTGATACAAAAAATTTGAGCTAGTACTCCCTTTTCTACTTAGACTTAACTCGTATCCCTTCCGGTATCTAGTCCACAAGTCAGTGGTCAAAAATTTGGATTTCATTGAACTAAAGACTCGTATCCTTTGTTTAAAGCTTCATTAAACTCGGTGTAGTGCTCAGTCAGGCTATCAACCCTCCCTACCCCATACTGGCATGGTCAACCCACCCCATACTGGCATGGTCAACCCACCCCATACTGGCATGGTCAACCCACCCCATACTGGCATGGTTAACCCACCCCATACTGACATGGTCAACCCACCCCATACTGGCATGGTCAACCCACCCCATACTGGCATGGTCAACCCACCCCATACTGGCATGGTCAACCCACCCCATACTGGCATGGTTAACCCACCCCATACTGGCATGGTCAACCCACCCCATATTGGCATGGTTAACCCACCCCATACTGGCATGGTTAACCCACCCCATACTGGCATGGTCAACCCACCCCATATTGGCATGGTTAACCCACCCCATACTGGCATGGTTAACCCACCCCATACTGGCATGGTCAACCCACCCCATACTGGCATGGTCAACCCACCCCATACTGGCATGGTCAACCCACCCCATATTGGCACGATTAACCCACCCCGTACTGGCATGGTTAACCCACCCCATACTGGCATGGTCAACCCACCCCATACTGGCATGGTCAACCCACCCCATACTGGCATGGTCAACCCACCCCATACTGGAATGGTTAACCCACCCCATACTGGCATGGTCAACCCACCCCATATTGGCATGGTTAACCCACCCCATACTGGCATGGTCAACCCACCCCATACTGGCACGATTAACCCACCCCGTACTGGCATGGTTAACCCACCCCATACTGGCATGATCAACCCACCGCATACTGACATGGTCAACCCACCGCATACTGACATGGTCAACCCACCCCATACTGGCATGGCAAACCCACCCCATACTCGCATGGTCAACTCAGCCAGGCCACCAACCTTTCACACCCCATACTGGCATGGTCAACCCACCTCATACTGGCATGGTCAACCCACCCGAAACTGACATGGTCAACCCACCCCACACTGGTATGGTCAACCCACCCCATACTGACATTGTCAACCCACCACACACTGGCATGGTCAACCCACCCCATACTGGCATGGTCAACCCACCCCATACTGGCATGGTCAACCCATCCCATACTGGCATGGTCAACCCACCCCACACTGGCATGGTCAACCCACCCCATACTGGCATGGTCAACCCACCCCATACTGGCATGGTCAACCCACCCCATACTGGCATATTCAACTCAGCCAGGCCACCAACCCTCCACACCCCATACTGGCATATTCAACTCAGCCAGGCCACCAACCCTCCACACCCCATACTGGCATGGTCAACTCAGCCAGGCTACCAACCCTCCACACCCCATACTGGCATGGTCAACTCAGCCAGGCCACCACCCCTCCACACCCCATACTGGCATGGACAACTCAGCCAGGCCACCAAGCTTCTCCACCCCATACTGGCATGGTTAATCCACCGCATAAAGGCATGGTCAACTCAGCCAGGCCACCACCCCTCTCTGCCCCATACTGGCATGGTCAACTCAGCCAGGCCACCAACCCTCCACACCCGATACTGGCATGGTCAACCCACCCCATACTGGCATGGTCAACTCAGCCAGGCCACCAACCCTCCACACCCCATACTGGAATGGTCAACCCACCCCATACTGGCATGGTCAACCCACCCCATACTGGCATGGTCAACCCACCCCATACTGGCATGGTCAACCCACCCCATACTGGCATGGTCAACCCACCCCATACTGGCATGGTCAACCCACCCCAAACTGTCATGGTCAACTCAGCCAGGCCACCAGCCCTCTACACCCTATACTGACATAGTCAACTCACGCCAGAAAGCAATGATTAGTCGTGCTAGTAGTTGGCCAAGATGACACGTAGAAAAGTAATTTTTTATGGTTTGCATTGATTATATATAGAGCGGACGTCCGTAACAAAGATCTGAATTAGCTGCAACTACAATGCACTCGGTCGACTACAACCCAAGATTTGCTAGGAACACACTTTCAGACTCGATTTAGTGCTTCAAAAGTATCTGTATAGAACGTTATCAAGCTCTATGAAAAATTTGATCAAGCTCTGAGTAGAGATTAATGAAGATCGTAATGGTGTCCACAGAGCGTTTCGTTGTCACAATAAAAAAATTTTTTGATCCAGTCCCTTTTCTCCTTTATTTCCCAGAGTATGTCTTTGTAACCAGTTTGGATATGACGTCGGAATTTATGGCTAAAATCCACTGTGATTTAATAGCTGATACCTGAGCTATCGTGAATCTTTGCAAGGGATGGGATGATATGGAAACTGTCAAGAATCATGTGGGGATAGCCGAGTGTTTAGGAATCAACTGAAACTGAACGTTTATGAATCATGACCCACATAGCCTGATGTCTCAGCTGATGTGCTCGACTGTAGGATGTCTGAATGGCCAAGTATCATGTAAGATAAAGCCTGGTTTTTGAGCAATCAGGAGTCATAGAAGATTCAGCCTGATAAATAGCGAAAAAAAGGCACAATACCGTGATTGGAATGATACGCAAATAACCCGCACATAGGAGAGAGGAGCTTACCACGTCGTAAGCTCCTCTCTTCTATGTGAGCCTCTTCAAGGGGGGCTCCTTGGCGTGGTGAAGAGGCTCTTGGTCTGAGGAATTAGACCTGTCGGTCTCCTTCCTCAGACCGAACCTAACTGCCCCCCAATCCCCCCTTCCCTATCCCATTCTCCCCTTTTTTATTCTCCTCCTCCTCCTCCCCACCCCTCCCTTTTACCCTTCCTCTTTTTGGCCTTTGGGATTTTTTCCACAGGCGCGCTAGTTCCTAGGTAGGGGAAAGGATACCGGGGTCCATCCCATTCAGTTGAGGTTCTTGGCGGTGGCGTAGTTTGCCGTGGAATCTGGATTGCCTGGGATGTCCCAATCCCTCTCTGGTATCCCGGAGGATGGCTTTGGGTGTCTATCGGGCGATGGGAGTATCTCTGGAAGCCACCTTTCGGATTCTGGGGGTGGTGGCCGAAGGAGGTATGCTTTGTGGTGGATATCTGGCCGCCCTCTCTTTTGTCCACCGAGGTAGCTCGGCAGATGTGAGGTTGCTATCCCGGATTGCTGGCTTACTGGCATGAAGGGTAGAGTATGGCACAGGTTCCATGCTGCATCTGCGCTACTTGCGGTGCTGAGGTCCTCTTGGGCGTGGAGGGAGATTTCTGGCCCTTTCATTCCTCCTAGGAACTATCCTTCCCCAGTCCCCCCCCCCTTTTTTTATTCTTTTATTTTTATTTTCTTTTCTTCTTTCTTTTTTTTTTCTTACTGCCTGTATTTCTGACCATAGTATTGGCAAAGCGCTCCTACACCATGTTGGTAGAGATATTTCCTTTCATGCTTTTAAGAGTGGTATGCACATCATCACAGTCCAGAATGCTACCCAAGCTCATGATTTTTCTCTTCTTTCACATATCGATACTATTCCTATCACTATCGAAAAACATCATCCCCTCAATTCTTGTAGTGGTACTGTCATTCTGCCCTGTACCATAGTCCAACAGAATTTCCAGACATGTGGCAATGACATTCTCGAACAGCTGGAACTCCAAGATCTCCCAATTCTCAAGGTAGACACTTATGTTCTTCCTCCCGCGGGCAGAGATGATACCCTTGCAATGTGGCTTCTTTAGCTTTTGACAGCTGTGATCTCTGTTTATGTAGCAGGACATCGGTTACAAGTTCGAAAGGTGATCCTACACTGCAACAGTGTAGAAATTACTGGCGATTTGGCCACCCAGCAAAATATTGCAGATCTAAAGCCGAAAACCCAGTCTGTGGTGCCAATAACCATTCTAATACGTCTTGCAGTCGACCTCCCTCTTGCCTTAATTGTCATGAGGCTCACCCTTCATACTCTCACCACTGCCAGGTCTACTTAAATGAGCGGGAAATTCGTTGCCTCAAAGAGGCAGAAGGTCTTCCTTATGCTATGGCGGTTTCTCATCTCTGCCTCCAAGGGAGACTACCCCATGTTTATTATTCTCGTGTTTCAAAACATCCCCCACTTCTGGGGTCCCATCTTCTGCAGCCTCCTCTGCGGTTACCAGTCCTATAGCCACTCCTGTATCTAATTCTTTTGCTGTCCTGGGCTCAGATGTCCCTACTTCAACACCTCAGTCTGTTCTCACTTCTTCATGTTCTCCCTCACAAATCCCGGTATTGACACGACCTCGTACGACACCTCCCAATCGTCCCTCTACTTCTCAGAAGTCCAAAAAATCTCCATTAGCCCCTCCTTCCCTTCATCCACCTCCACACTTTACCTTCCCGGTCACTGTACCTGGGTCTTCCCCTTTCACTGGCTCTGTTACAAGGTCCCTGATGGGACCTTTAACGAAAGTGCCCTTATTCTACACACTGATATTCCGTACCATTAGCTATTTGTTCGTACTTTACTGCATTACACAGCAGCACGTATCACTTGCATAGGTGGTATACACTCTGTTCTTTGTATCTCTCTCCTTCTCGAGCATTATCTAATCCGGATATTGACTTTCTTGTTTCGTCATTACCGCCACCACTTCTGTTACTTGGCGATTTTAATGCCCATCATTTCCTCTGGGGGGCCTCACTGTGATTCCCGTGGCATTCAGCTAGAGGCTTTTCTTGCTTCCCACCCCCTCCATGTTTTAAATACAGGTACTCACACCCATTTTGATCCTTGTACTCATACTCTCTCTTGCATCGATCTCTCAGTCTGCTCTTCCTCCACTGCACTAGACTTCACCTGGTCTGTTCTCCCGGATTTAAATGACAGCTATCATTTTCCAATCATTCTTGCTTTCAATTCATATTCACCACCTCTTCATAACCCACACTGGCAATTTGATCAAGCAAATTGGGACCTTTACTCACAACTAACTGTTTTTAGTGAGGTTCCTTCTTCGTCCTCAGTTTTAACCGCAGCTTCTCATTCTATACCCCAAACCTCGGGCAGGCATTCTCAGAAATGCGTGCCTTGGTGGTCTCCTGCTTGTGCTCGTGCAGTACGTTTGAAACACGCTGCGTGGGGAGGTACCGGTATAATAGAACCACTGAGAGACTTCTTGATTTTAAGCACACACGTGCAATTGCTCGCAGTGTCATCTGTGACGCTAAACGCACTACCTGGTGAGATTATGTCTCCACAATCACCTCTGCTTTCCCTATGAGTGCAGTCTGGAAAAAAGTACGAAAACTGAGTGGTAAATATTCTCCTGACCCGGTTCCTGTTCTGTGGCTTGCTGGTGTTGATATAGCAAACCCTCTAGATGTTGCCATTGAAATTGGCAATCATCTGGTCCATATTTCTCTGGGGCTCCATCTCTGCCCCTCGTTTCTTTCCTCAAAGTCTGCCAGAGAGTTAGCACCCTTGGACTTTTCTTCTCTCAGAGAATAACAGTATAATGTGCCTTTTACACTTCAGGAACTGGAGGCAATACTCTCAGCTTGCCGATCATCAACAGCTGAGCCCGACGACATTCATATTCGTATGTTACAACATTTACATCAGTCAGCCCTTGCAGTCCTCTTATGCCTTTTCAGTCTTATTTGGTCACAAGGAGTTCTTCCACAGCTGTGGAAATCTGCCATTGTTCTCCCTTTTCGCAAACCGGGTACTACAGGGCATGAAGCCTCCCACTATCGTCCCATCACTCTTACCAGTGCAGTTTGTAAAGTGATGGAACGTATGGTAAACAGACGTTTAATGTAGTATTTAGAGACGCACAACAGTCTCTCCACTCGTCAATATGGCTTTCGCATGGGTCATTCTACCATAGACCCCTTACTACGTTTGGATACGTATGTTCGTAATGCCTTTGCGAATAACCACTCAGCTATTGCCATATTTTTTGACCTTGAGAAGGTATGTGACACAACTTGGAGGTATAATATTTTGGCCCAAGCCCACTCCTTATGCCTCCGAGGCAATCTACCATCTTTTCTTAAGAACTTTTTAACTGACAGACATTTCCGTATTCGAGTCAATAATGTGCTCTCCCCGGACTTTATCAAAGCTGAAGGTGTCCCCCAGGGATGTGTTCTGAGCACAACACTTTTTCTCTTTGCTATAAATGATTTGGCCTGTTCTTCCATCCAATATTTGGTCATCAATCTATGTAGATGACTTCGCTATTGCTTGTGCAGGCGCTGGCTGTCACCTCATTTCAGTTTCTCTCCAGCGTGCTGGCGACCGTGTTTCCAATTGAGCCACCACGCATGGGTTTAAATTTTCCAGTACCAAAACTCACCAAATTACTTTCACTAGACGCTCTGTCATCTCTGATTATCCTTTGTACCTCTATGGCTCCCGTATCCCTGAACGTGATGCAGTCAGGTTTTTAGGCCTTTTCTTCGACCGTAGGTTATCCTGGAAACCCCACATTACCTCTCTAAAGGCAACTTGTCACAGCCGGCTGAACCTTCTTAAGACCCTTGCTCATCTTTCATGGGGAGCTAATCGTCGAACTCTCCTTCGCCTACATTCAGCCCTTATTTTATCAAAACTTGATTATTGAGACCAGATCTATTCAGCAGCCTCTCTTGCTACTCTCTCTTGCCTTAACCCCATCCATCACCAAGGATTACGTTTATGCCTTGGTGCTTTTCACTCTTACCCTGTTGAGAGCCTCTATGCAGAAGCGAATGGTCCATCCTTGTCTGATCGCCGAGATGCCCATTGCCTTCGCTACTATGTGTGCTCTCACGATCTCCACAATCCTTCCTTTTATAGAATGGTCACTGATATTAGCAGACATTCATTATTTGTTCGCCGCCCCTGTTTGCTCCTTCCCTTCTCTCTTCGCCTACATTCGCTCTTGTCTTCCCTTCAGTTACCGCCTTTATATGTTCATATAGCATCTCACTTTTCCCTACACCCCTGGGAAGTTCCAGCTGTTCGGGTCTGTTTTTTCTCACTCCCATGCTCGAAAGCCCAACTGCCTACGGTGGCTTCCCGCTCTCTTCTTCTTGACCACTTCCACTCTCATTCTCATGCCATCGCCGTGTACACAGATGGCTCTAAATCTTCTCACGGCGTCGGATTCGCAGAAGTTTCCGGACAGCGTCGTGCGAGGGCATTTACTATCTTCGGCTAGCATTTTTACTGCTGAGTTGTATACCATTCTTGCAGCACTTATTCGTATCGCATCTATGTCTGTGTCATCATTTGTGGTTGTCTCAGACCCCTTAGTGCTCTACAGGCTATACGGCAATTTGATACACCTCACCCCCTAGTTCTCCATATCCAACTTTGGCTACGCCGCATCTCTACCAAGCATAAAGATATTGTTTTTTGTTGGGTCCCGGGTCATGTTGACGTACAGGGTAATGAACAGGCAGACACTGCTGCGCGGTCAGCAGTATATGACCTACCAATTTCATGCAGAGGTGTTCCATTTCCGGACTATTTTGCTGTAATAATTACCCACCTTCACACCTGTTGGCAACAACGTTGGTATGCTCTGTTCAATAACAAACTTTGTTCTATTAAACCGAGTATAGGTTGCTGGCCGTCTTCTTGTCACCAGTGTCAAGGTTGGGAGACTATTCTCTCCAGCCTTCACACTGGCCATACTCGTCTTACTCATGGGTATCTCATGGAGAGGTGCCCTGCTCCTCTCTGTGAGAATTGTCAGGTTCCATTATCGGTCAGCCACATTCTGTTAGACTGCCCACTTTATCAACGAGCACGCAGAATTTTCCTCCAACGTTGTCTTCGCTCTGCTGCTCTCTCTTTACCTTCCTTTCTTGATGATGGACCCACCTTTCATCCGGACTCTCTCATCGACCTTTTGACAACTGACTTATTCCAAAAGCTCTGATGATACCTTCAGCCCTTTCTACCTCAATCTCTTGCTACCTTCTACCCCCGCACTATCCCCTGCCCCGCTGTTTTCTGTAACCTACTAATCATCCCTCCCACCTACTGCCACCCAATACCCTCGCTTCCTTCCCTACTCTGCAGCGCTGTATAGCCCTTGTGGCTTAGCGCTTCTTTTGGATTATAATAACAATCTTCTATATGCTGGTTATTTGTGTATTCAGCCTGATGTCTGAAAGGTGAGGAGATGCAAGATTTATCCTGATGTCTGAACGGTTTGGAATAATATAAGGGACAGCCTGATGTCTGAATAGCCAAGAACCGTTTGTATGTATGTATATACATGTATATGTATATATATATATATATATATATATATATATATATATATATATATATATATATATATATATATATATACATGTATATACATACATACAAACGGTTGTTGCGATTAAGAGGGGAAATGCCTGCAACATTCTGGGCACATGGCCCACTGCCGGGGAGCTGGACGATGTATTCGAGATGTAGCTCTGAGTTGTTAATTATGTTGTTTTACTCCCTATTGTATTTTTGTCAATGTATTTTGTCTATGTATTTTATCTTTAAATAAAGTATATGTAAAATATAGGGGGTGGTAGGAGAAAACAATTTTCAAACAGCTTCAGGGAGAACCATGAGTCTTCCCTGAAGCAAGTTTATTCTTTTCTCTGAGGATGAGGGTCCCTAGGACAGTTCCAGAGGTGGTACCTCCCTGTATATATATATATATATATATATATATATATATATTATTATTTTTTTTTTTAATTATCACACTGGCCGATTCCCACCAAGGCAGGGTGGCCCGAAAAAGAAAAACTTTCACCATCATTCACTCCATCACTGTCTTGCCAGAAGGGTGCTTTACACTACAGTTTTTAAACTGCAACATTAACACCCCTCCTTCAGAGTGCAGGCACTGTACTTCCCATCTCCAGGACTCAAGTCCGGCCTGCCGGTTTCCCTGAATCCCTTCATAAATGTTACTTTGCTCACACTCCAACAGCACGTCAAGTATTAAAAACCATTTGTCTCCATTCACTCCTATCAAACACGCTCATGCATGCCTCCTGGAAGTCCAAGCCCCTCGCACACAAAACCTCCTTTACCCCCTCCCTCCAACCTTTCCTAGGCCGACCCCTACCCCGCCTTCCTTCCACTACAGACTGATACACTCTTGAAGTCATTCTGTTTCGCTCCATTCTCTCTACATGTCCGAACCACCTCAACAACCCTTCCTCAGCCCTCTGGACAACAGTTTTGGTAATCCCGCACCTCCTCCTAACTTCCAAACTACGAATTCTCTGCATTATATTCACACCACACATTGCCCTCAGACATGACATCTCCACTGCCTCCAGCCTTCTCCTCGCTGCAACATTCATCACCCACGCTTCACACCCATATAAGAGCGTTGGTAAAACTATACTCTCATACATTCCCCTCTTTGCCTCCAAGGACAAAGTTCTTTGTCTCCACAGACTCCTAAGTGCACCACTCACTCTTTTTCCCTCATCAATTCTATGATTCACCTCATCTTTCATAGACCCATCCGCTGACACGTCCACTCCCAAATATCTGAATACGTTCACCTCCTCCATACTCTCTCCCTCCAATCTGATATTCAATCTTTCATCACCTAATCTTTTTGTTATCCTCATAACCTTACTCTTTCCTGTATTCACCTTTAATTTTCTTCTTTTGCACACCCTACCAAATTCATCCACCAATCTCTGCAACTTCTCTTCAGAATCTCCCAAGAGCACAGTGTCATCAGCAAAGAGCAGCTGTGACAACTCCCACTTTGTGTGTGATTCTTTATCTTTTAACTCCACGCCTCTTGCCAAGACCCTCGCATTTACTTCTCTTACAACCCCATCTATAAATATATTAAACAACCACGGTGACATCACACATCCTTGTCTAAGGCCTACTTTTACTGGGAAAAAATTTCCCTCTTTCCTACATACTCTAACTTGAGCCTCACTATCCTCGTAAAAACTCTTCACTGCTTTCAGTAACCTACCTCCTACACCATACACTTGCAACATCTGCCACATTGCCCCCCTATCCACCCTGTCATACGCCTTTTCCAAATCCATAAATGCCACAAAGACCTCTTTAGCCTTATCTAAATACTGTTCACTTATATGTTTCACTGTAAACACCTGGTCCACACACCCCCTACCTTTCCTAAAGCCTCCTTGTTCATCTGCTATCCTATTCTCCGTCTTACTCTTAATTCTTTCAATTATAACTCTACCATACACTTTACCAGGTACACTCAACAGACTTATCCCCCTATAATTTTTGCACTCTCTTTTATCCCCTTTGCCTTTATACAAAGGAACTATGCATGCTCTCTGCCAATCCCTAGGTACCTTACCCTCTTCCATACATTTATTAAATAATTGCACCAACCACTCCAAAACTATATCCCCACCTGCTTTTAACATTTCTATCTTTATCCCATCAATCCCGGCTGCCTTACCCCCTTTCATTTTGCCTACTGCCTCACGAACTTCCCCCACACTCACAACTGGCTCTTCCTCACTCCTACAAGATGTTATTCCTCCTTGCCCTATACACGAAATCACAGCTTCCCTATCTTCATCAACATTTAACAATTCTTCAAAATATTCCCTCCATCTTCCCAATACCTCTAACTCTCCATTTAATAACTCTCCTCTCCTATTTTTAACTGACAAATCCATTTGTTCTCTAGGCTTTCTTAACTTGTTAATCTCACTCCAAAACTTTTTCTTATTTTCAACAGAATTTGTTGATAACATCTCACCCACTCTCTCATTTGCTCTCTTTTTACATTGCTTCACCACTCTCTTAACCTCTCTCTTTTTCTCCATATACTCTTCCCTCCTTGCATCACTTCTACTTTGTAAAAACTTCTCATATGCTAACTTTTTCTCCCTTACTACTCTTTTTACATCATCATTCCACCAATCGCTCCTCTTCCCTCCTGCACCCACTTTCCTGTAACCACAAACTTCTGCTGAACACTCTAACACTACATTTTTAATCCTACCCCATACCTCTTCGACCCCATTGCCTATGCTCTCATTTGCCCATCTATCCTCCAATAGCTGTTTATATCTTACCCTAACTGCCTCCTCTTTTAGTTTATAAACCTTCACCTCTCTCTTCCCTGATGCTTCTATTCTCCTTGTATCCCATCTACCTTTTACTCTCAGTGTAGCTACAACTAGAAAGTGATCTGATATATCTGTGGCCCCTCTATAAACATGTACATCCTGAAGTCTACTCAGCAGTCTTTTATCTACCAATACATAATCCAACAAACTACTGTCATTTCGCCCTACATCATATCTTGTATACTTATTTATCCTCTTTTTCTTAAAATATGTATTACCTATAACTAAACCCCTTTCTACACAAAGTTCAATCAAAGGGCTCCCATTATCATTTACACCTGGCACCCCAAACTTACCTACCACACCCTCTCTAAAAGTTTCTCCTACTTTAGCATTCAGGTCCCCTACCACAATTACTTTCTCACTTCGTTCAAAGGCTCCTATACATTCACTTAACATCTCCCAAAATCTCTCTCTCTCCTCTGCATTCCTCTCTTCTCCAGGTGCATAAACGCTTATTATGACCCACTTCTCGCATCCAACCTTTACTTTAATCCACATAATTCTTGAATTTACACATTCATATTCTCTTTTCTCCTTCCATAACTGATCATTTAACATTACTGCTACCCCTTCCTTTGCTCTAACTCTCTCAGATACTCCAGATTTAATCCCATTTATTTCCCCCCACTGAAACTCTCCTACCCCCTTCAGCTTTGTTTCGCTTAGAGCCAGGACATCCAACTTCTTTTCATTCATAACATCAGCAATCATCTGTTTCTTGTCATCCGCACTACATCCACGCACATTTAAGCAACCCAGTTTTATAAAGTTTTTCTTCTTCTCTTTTTTAGTAAATGTATACAGGAGAAGGGGTTACTAGCCCATTGCTCCCGGCATTTTAGTCGCCTCATACGACACGCATGGCTTACGGAGGAAAGATTCTTTTCCACTTCCCCATGGACAATAGAAGAAATAAAAAGGACAAGAGCTATTTAGAAAAAGGGAGAAAAACCTAGATGTATGTATATATATATATGCATGTGCGTGTCTGTGAAGTGTGACCAAAGTGTAAGTAGGAGTAGCAAAATATCCCTGTTATCTAGCGTGTTTATGAGACAGAAAAAGAAACCAGCAATCCTACCATCATGCAAAACAGTTACAGGTTTTTGTTTCACAGTCATCTGGCAGGACGGTAGTACTTCCCTGGGTGGTTGCTGTCTACCAACCTACTACCTACCATATATATATATATATAAATATATATAAATATATATATATAAATATATATAAATATATATAAATATATATATATATAAATATATATAAATATATATAAATATATATATGTCGTGCCGAATAGGCAGAACTTGTGATCTTGGCTTAAATAGCAACGCTCATCTTGCCATATAGGACAAGCGAAAATTTGTGCATGAAATAATTTCGCCAAAATCATTCTGAACCTAAAGAGAAAAATATATTTCACTGTGTTTGTTTAGTATTAAATTATTGTAAACTTATCTAAAATATATTTAGTTGGGTTAGGCTAAAACAAATTGCGCTTGTTATAATAAGGTTAGGTAAGTTTTCTAAGATTCTTTTGATGCAAAATTAAAAAAAATTACATTAACATAAGTGAAAAAAATATATCTTTAAACATATAAGAAATTTTTTTTTGAATGGACTTAATTTTAAATGAGTTCTTGCTAATTGACCAGTTTTACATATTCGGCACTATATATATATATATATATATATATATATATATATATATATATATATATATATATATATATATATATATATATATATATATATATATATATATATATATATATATATATATATATATATATATATATATAGTGCTTGGACTTCCAGCAGGCATGCTTGAGCGTGTTTAATAGGAGTGAATGGAGACAAATGGTTTTTAATACTTGACGTGCTGTTGGAGTGTGAGCAAAGTAACATTTATGAAGGGATTCAGGGAAACCGGCAGGCCGGACTTGAGTCCTGGAGATGGGAAGTACAGTGCCTGCACTCTGAAGGAGGGGTGTTAATGTTGCAGTTTAAAAACTGTAGTGTAAAGCACCCTTCTGGCAAGACAGTGATGGAGTGAATGATGGTGAAAGTTTTTCTTTTTCGGGCCACCCTGCCTTGGTGGGAATCGGCCAGTGTGATAATAATAATAATAAATATATATATACATCATGGAATCTTGGTACAAAGACTTCAACGCTTGCCCAACCTTTGGACGACGACCTACTTACACTAGTGGCAGGTCCCACTGTGATCCCGCCTCCTCCTGCTTGGACTCATCTCACCGCAGTATATAAGCCACCTCTCTGGCCCTATGCTGCACTTCCTACAAGAGTGATGGACTGAACACATCGATTCCAGGTTGAGGGACTGATTACCTCAAAACTTCTACTCTCCTTACCCATTTCTACTTTGTATTGGACTGATGAAGCCACTGTGTGGCGAAACGTTTCTTCTATAAAGATTCCCATGTGTTGCATAAGTGTCTCATTTCTTCAACTTGTCGGTTTTCAAAACCATTCATCACAAAAAGTGTTAGAGACACCGACTCTAATAATGCTCTTTTTTGTCACACTGGAGATATCAGTCATCCTACTGACCGGTCCTCTGCCAAAACTGTTTATCCTATTTCTAGTCTTCACAAGCATCGTCTTGTTGAAGCATCCCTTATATACTGCTTTCCTTGTATGTTTTTAGTCCTGCCGTTGTCTCTGTAGATGCCTTCCTTTCTCCTTACTTTGTCAAATGCTCCAAACTTGAGAACACTCGTCACTTGACATGATCCTGTCTTCTCTCCATACCTATTCTCTTTTCGTTTTTCATATTATTTTCTTTATTTTCCATTTTTCTGCCTAGTGTGTTCAGTCTTTCATCCCTCCTCTCTACCGTGTTACTGGCCCTACCACATGTGATCCCTTAACTCTCCTGCAGTGCTCCTTTTTCTTGTTCTTAGACGGACCTGATTTCTACTACTACTACGAATACCGCTCTTTTACTACTATTTCCACCTTTTCCCCTCTACCTTTCTACTACTTTTACTACTATTACTACTATTGCCTTCTTTCACTCCCCTTTCTATCATTTGTGACTTTAACTACTCCCCTTTCTATTTCTACTAATACTTCCACCACTAGCATTACCACTACCACTACTTTTCTTTCCACCTTTCTTTCTCTCGTCCCAGTCCTTCTCGCCTATATATACCGGCTCACTCGGTCACTTCTGTCAGTGTAACTTGTGAATGGTCCGAGACGGACAAAGGAGTTGTCATAAGCTTTCTCCTATGTGCAGGTTCTTTGCATCCAGTGAGTAAGTGACACAGGGTTTTCAGTTCATGAAGCCGTGCTGGTTGTCATGTATGAACTCACTCTTGTGATAATATTCTTCACAACTTTTTATATTATGCATGTCAGTGACACTGGTCTGTATTTTAAAGCTGTCTGTCTTTTCTCACAAAAATTGGGACTATGTTTGCTGTCTTCCACACCTCTGGCAGTTTCCCTGTTAAGAAAGCCATGTTAACTGGTGCTAGAGGCACACACAGTGCCTCTGCTACTTTTGTTTAGACTCTCGAAGATACATTGTCTGGGCCCATCGCCTTTGAGGTATCTAGCTCACACAGCAGTTTCTTCACCTCTTTGTCGGTTGAGTGTATTATGTCCAATGCTTGCTGGTGCACTCTACTGCCTTGGTTTGCTTGACTCTTCAAAGACATCATGGTCATTCCACGTGAGCTCCCCCACCTTCTTCTTCAGCCGGATCACCTGGTTCCTTACTGTTGTCTTCATCCTGACGTGACTATATAACAACTTTGGTCGGATTTGGCTTTCAGTGCTATGTCATTCCCAAAACGCAGTTGAACCTCTTTTCTAATTCACGTATTCTTGTTTCTGGCTCTTCAGCTCGGCTCCTTGATTTCCTGAGTTCTTTGTCTTCGACACTCTTTCATTTGGCTCTGACCTCTCTAAACTTCTGGGTAATCCATGGCCTCACTCTGGTCTTTCCATTGTTTCTATGGCCCTTGATTACAAACTTCTGCACCTCCCTGCACTTTATTTCCTCATATTCTATCATATTCATTGTTTTTCCCCTATTTCTTTTTCCAACTGTACCTCATACAGGAATTGAATCATGCCTATGTAATCCCCTCTATTCAGATCTGGCATCTCATCTCATTCCCGTCCTCCTTCAGTCTCCTCTGTTTATTCCACAAAGTATTTTAAACTCAATGTCTGAATAACTCAGGGTGAATACAAATAAGAAAAAGGCACAATACCGTGACTGGAACAATACGCTAATAATCTGCACATAGGAGAGAGGAGCTGACGACGACGTTTCGATCCGACTTGGACCCTATACAAAGTCACACTAACAAAATGGAGAGAAGGAGTATATATAGACAAGCAGACAGGGAAGAGACAAGAGAGGTAATAGGAAAGTAAGTAGAGAGGTAGTGGTAGAGGTAGTAGTAGTAGTAGTAGTAGTAGTAGTAGTAGTAGTAGTAGTAGTAGTAGTAGTAGTGGAGTTAGTTAAAGACTAAGAAAGAGGAGCACTGCAAGGGAGCTAGGGGCCCACAAAGGGTATGAACAAAAACACAGAGGAGGGGAGGGGAAATATTAATGGGCCAAACACCCAAGGCTGAGGAAACAACCCAAAGGAGAAAGAGGAAAGGGGAAAAGGGAGGAGGAGAAAAACAAGAATCAGGTTAAGTCACTGGTGTACTGAAGTTTGGAGCATTTTACAATGTAATGGGAAAGGAAGGCATCTACAGAGACAAAACCACGACTAAGATTCATACAAGGAAAGTTGTGTATAAGGGAGGATTCAACCAGACAGCGACTGTGAAAGTTAGAAGTAGGGTAGACAGTTTTAGTAGAAGACCAGTCAATAGGATAACCGTGATCTCTGTCATGATGCAAAGAGCATTGTCGGTGTCGTCAAGCCTAACACTACTTTTGTGCTACTTGATTCTGTCAGAAAGAGAAAGGCCAGTTTTTCCAAAGTACTGAAGAAGACAGGAGGAACAAGAAATAGAGTAGACACCAGGAGAAACTATAGAGGGAGGAGAGGTATGAACGAGATTTGTGCAAAGAGTGTTAGTCTGGCGAAAAGTAAGTTTGATGTCTAAGGAACGGAGAGAGTTGCTGAGATTAAAAAGACTGGAAATGTAGGGAAGGCAGTGGACAGGAGAGTTCCCAGGAGTAGAGAGTTTGGGAGAGAAGAAAGTCCGTTTAGCACGTGAGAAGGCAGAGTCTATGAAATGGGAAGGGTAGCCAAGACTGGAAAATGAATTATGATGAGTGGAAATTTCTGATTTAAGGAACTTAGGATCACAAATGCGGAGAGCACGGAGAAAGAGAGAGATAACACTTTTCTTGACAGATGAAGCATGATAAGAAAAGTAATGAATGTACATGCCACTGTGCATAGGCTTGCTGTACACGGAAAACGCGAAACCTCTCCTATGTGCAAGTTATTTGTGTAGAGTGAATACAAATTCCAGACTTGTTGTGCCATCCTTTCCTCTCACTCTAGTTGTATCCCTAGCATTTTTGATACATGAAGTTCTCCACGTTCTCCACACTTCTGGTCACCCCCTATTAACATAGGATCTCCTTGTGATCAATGCCCCCACGACCAGTAGCTTTGCCCTGTTCATGTGGGCCCTTTTGGCCTCCTCAGTTAGTGTATCCACCATTGCTCTGTTACTTTCATCATACTCTTGTTTTGGGCTCTTTTTATAGAGTGGAGGGTTGTGCATCATTGATATCACCACCTTGGAATTTCTAGTCTAATATGTGCCTACTATGTACTACTCATTTGCTTCCCCCTCTATCCACTGCACCCACCTCATGAAAACCCCACTTGTTTCTGATGAGCAGTAGTATTCTTCCTCCTCCTCCTCCTCCTCTGTCTTCCCACAGAATCTGGTAGCCAGTCGAGATCACATCTGTTATCTTCTCTGTAACCTGTTTCCGTTAGTGCTGTAACGACCAGCGATACCTCTATGATTCGTTCGTTAGTCCATCTGAATTGGTGTACCATACCTTCAGCTTTTTTTCCATAACTGTGTCCAGGTTTATGGGTTCCAAGATTTCTCGTCCTTGACCATGGGTTCCACGGGTGGAAAGGGTTGGTGTGGGTTGTGGTTTCACTTATCATCCAGTGTGGATCCCGGCTGTCTGATACCATTTCTGCAAAGATCTTAGCTCCTTCCCTTCCCTCAGTCCCCTCACATGTTGTTACTGTTCCTATTTCGATTTCATTGTCCCTTTCCTTCTTCAGCTACATTTCTCGATTCACATCATTCAGCTCCTCCCACTGGCTCAGTACGTTTGCTTCACCAGCTGCAGCTCGTGCTTTATGCAGACACGTTCTCGACCGCTTTGCAAAACTCACTAAAACTATTTTTCACTCATATTCCATCATACACTTGACCCCTACTACCCACATTCCCTTCTCAGACTATTCCTCCTTAGCTACCCTTCCTCCTTGTCCTGTTTGCTGGGATCTCATTTCTGCACTTCTTTGGCTTTAAGGTTAGAATACGTTTTCATTCATTGCCATTTCAGTGTATAGACAGCTGTGTATGTTTATGTGCATGAGAGTGTGTGTTCTCACCTATTTGTGGCTGCAGGGTTGAGTCATAGCTCTTGGCCCCCGCCATTTCGCTGGTCGCTACTAGGTCTGCTCTCTCCTAGCTCCATCAGCTTTATCGTACATCTCCCTAAAGCTATGTATGGATCCTACATCTATTCTACATCACTCTCCAGACTGTTCCTCTTCTTGACAACTCTATGACTGAAAATGAACTTTCTAACATCCCCATGACTCATCTGAGTTGTCCACTTGTATTCTACTCGTTAGCTTCACATCTGCGAACAGGGACACCTTTGAATCTACCCTATCCATTATGTCATTCACACATACAAGAAACAGCACCGGACTTAGAACTGACCCTTGTGGAACCCCACTCGACACATGCACACACTCTGACACCTCGTCTCGTACCAACACAAGCTGTTTTCTTCCTGTCGGGTATTCCCTCCTATTCCTGCCTGCTTCTTTAGTTTTTCAGTCAGTCTCTTGTGTGATATCGTATCGAAAGTCATCTTACAATCTAAGAAGATACATTCTGCTCATTCTTCTCTCTCCTGTCTTGCTTCTGTTACCTTATCGTAGAATTCCAGTAAGTTTGTGATGCAGGATTTCCCTTCCCTCAAGTCGTGCTGGTTGTCATGTATGAGCCCATTCCATTCTAGGTTCTCAAACACTCTTCTCCTGATACTCTTCTCCACAACTTTACTTAATATATATGTCAGCGACACTGATCTGCAATATACTGCAGCCTGTCTGTCTCCTTTCTGAAAAACCGTGACCACATTTGCTCTCTTCCACACCTCAGGCAGTTTCCCTATTTCTATAGAATTATTGAAGATTGTTGTGAGTGGCACACACAGTGCATCAGCTCCCGCTTTCAGACCCAGGGAGAGAAATTATCTCTGTCCACCGCCATAGAGGTATCTAGTTCCCTAGTAGTTTCTTCACCTTCTAATCGGTTGTGTGTAGTGTGTCCAGCACTTGCTGGTACACCCTACCACTTCGGTTTGCTGGAAACCTCTCTGTCTCCAGTGTGAATACCTCCCTGAATTTTGAGTTGAGATCCTCACATATTTCCTTGTCATTCCCTGTGAGCTCTCCTCCTTCCTTCCTCAGTCTGATTTCTAGGTACTTGGCTTTTGCTTTCTTTTGATGTGGCTGTATATCAACTTTTAGTCAGCTTTGACTTTTATTCTATGTTATTCTCGTATTGATGCTGGGCTTCTCTTCTTAACCATTTCTGTGTCTTCAGCTCAGCTTCATGTTTTCCTGGATCATTTGCCTTCTTTACCTTTTCCATGCTCTAGTACACTTTACTTTGGCCTCTCCACACCTCTTGTTTGATTCTCCTAGTGTCAAACCAAAGTAAGCAAGATAAGCTTTTTTTTTTTGTACATCTGTGATGTTTTTTCTTTGTTTTTGCAAAATGTATTGGGATTGTTTAAACAAGTTATCATGAAGAACTCGTGTTTATCTTGAAAAAATAACAGAATGAAGGTTACAATATTGTCACGTGGCTGTTGTTGATACAAGTTTCATTAAACATTGAATCATATGCATGCGTTATGCCTCTATGTTAATTGAGGTTAGTTATGCAGTATCTGGATCTGGATCTGATGACCAGAGCTTTGGTAAGATGGGTAAGGAAGAAGGATGGGTAAGGATGGAAATATTGGAAAAGGGTGGGGGGGGGAGAGGTAGGATATAAAAGGTAAGTGGCCCAACCACTTTGGTGCAATTTAAAAAGTGTATGTAAATTGATAAGATATTCTTTAAGGGGTATAACACTAACCCATCAGAGTCACATAGATATAATAGGTATATAACTACATGACTCTGAATTGGCAGTAATTATACAAATTGCAATTGCTTTTTTTTTTTTTTTTTTTTCGCGATTGCACAACGTATACTTATACTTCAAGAAAGGCAATGATTTTCTAGCCCGTTTATGATTTCGTGACAATAGCTTCTTAATGGTGGTGTCCAACAGTAGTCAATAGCATAATTTTACATTAGAAAGTTATTTAAGATGTCTCCCTAATTGGGGGCGATGATTTTCAATATACATAGAAGGGTTCTGGTTGTAACCAATCTTCTTCATCAGGTAAGTTGCTCAAAATCATGGGTCGAGGGTAATCATCTTTATGAATAAAACGACGAACCCTCTGTGGGAGAGTCATTCTTTGAGTCCTATGAGGTGGAGTATTAATGGTGTAATCGGTGGTATTTATCACTTGTATAGGATGTTCTCTATCTGGCATGTATAGTTCTTGCATTGTATAAAGTTGTTTCTTTTTTAGGGTATCAAGGCGTACATTTATGGCAGTAATATCTTGTTGTGTGTGTAAATCTGCCATTTTAACTCTGTCTCTCCTCCTGGTATCGGTAATAAAGCGAAGAGCTCTATTCTGGACCCTTTGTAACCGTAGCATGTTGGTCTTTGTTGTTAATGACATTGGGACACAAGGGTATTCGAGTATAGGTCTTATTATCATTTTATATAGATGTTTTTTGACATGTTGAGGGGCTTGATTGAATCGAAAGAGTCTGCTAAGACCAGCTTTGGCTGTGTTGATCTTTTTAGTTACATGAGATGTTGAGTTGAGCAGCCTGTCTATTTCATATCCCAAGATCTTGTTAGGGTTTCTAATGGCTACAGGTGTACCTCTGATGGAGATACCCCCTTTATCTTCGATGGTTGATGCAAAACATCCTATCGTGCTAACAAGAACCTTGTCAGGATTAGTCGTAATTCTCCATTTCTTCTCCCAATTAGATGTTCGACGAAGTTCAATATTAATTTTTTCTATGACTCTCTCATACTTGTATTTTCCTGTTACTGGGGTTGATGAGACGACATGAATAACATCATCTGCAAACTGTGTCACAATTGTGTCATTAAACTCTGGTTGAGGAAGGTCATTCACATAAATGTTAAACAGAAGTGGACTGAGACAAGAACCTTGTGGGACACCAGCCGTCGGTATAAAAGGTTCTGTCGACTTGCCATGAAAGGTGGGAATGATTTTTCTTTGAGTTAAGAAATTATAAATTACTCTGAGAAAAGTCCAGTTATGGTCTGGTAGGTCAATGAGTTTGTATATAAGGCCATCATGTCATAAGCTATCAAAAGCTTTATGAACATCTCTGGTGGCAATTAAGGCAAGATTGCCCTGCTGTTTTAGACTTGCTACAGTGTCAAAAATAACGTTTATTGCATGGTTGGTACCTCTATGTGTTCTAAAGCCAAATTGTTTTTCAGTAAACAAGTGATTAAACTCCATATAGTAATTCAATCTGTTGGAAATGACTTTCTCAAGAACTTTTCCAGTGACTTCAAGTAAAGATATAGGTCTATAGTTCCCAGGTTGGTGAATGTCTTTATTGGGCTTAGCAAGAAAGATCATCCTAGCAGTCTTAAAAACAACTGGAAAATATCCTGAGGCCAAGATGGCATTAAAGATATTTACCAAGGACTGTTTGCAATTTCTAGGTAGGTACTTTATTTGTTTCATTGTTATTCCAGAGAGGCCAGGGGCTCTATTTCTCATTCTTCCAATAACCTGACTTATCTCTAGTAATGTAATAGGTCTAGTAAGCGGGTGGGTATCTTCAAGAGTTGAAGTATCGATGGTAGGTAGTGGTTGTAGATCATCCAAGTTCTCATCTCTCCATTCATTTACTAACTGATAATGATTATTATTAAATTGACGACTGTTATTATGAGAGAGAATTTTCTCCCATACTTCACCCATCAAATTAGCCTGGTCCTGTGGATCGTCAAGTTTAATTTCAACATCTTCATCATCTTCATCAGTGAAGGTATGAACTAAGTAGTTAGGAACCTTGTGCTTTCCCCCTAAAAGTTGTCGGATCTTACTCCAAAATTTTGCTGGTTCACGTTTATATTGATTAGCTTGAAGAACTAAAAATTTCCATATGTCTCGTTTGTGTTGACTAATCATGTTAATTAATTCTTGCCTTAATCGGTGCAATGTAGCTGCTGGTGGTTGTCTTGTTTGAAGATGTCTTCTACATTCTGCTTGATAATTTCTTAAAGTATCTCTAATTTCTCTAGTAGGTTTATATTGTTGGTATATCTTTGTGGAAGCTAATTGGCAAGTTGCATTGGTGGCTTCAATTATTCGATTGTGCAGGGACCTGATTGCATCATCAATTGCACTGGAAGGTAGATTTTCCAAGGACACAATTTCATCATCACCCAGATATGCCCTGAAGGGGTCAAATCCTAGGGTGTTAAGATTGGGTTTAGGAGTTACAGGTATTCTAAATGGAGAAGTTTGTAGTTGTATTATAACAGGGATATGGTCAGATCCTACATTTCCACCAGGAGATATACGACAGTGAAAGATGTCACAGTCTCTGTTTGTCAGTACAATATCTGGTGTTCCTGGATGAGGTCCAATGTACGATTTGAAGAATGGGCCTTGAAATGACAAGTTTCTAGCTGTCATGATATTAAAGAGTTGTTTTCCTTTTAAGTCACCCAGTGGCATACCAGCTCCACAGTTAAAGAGGGCAGGGTGATGAGCATTAAAATCTCCAGCTAAAATTGTTGGAATATTTCTGCTTAATATCCTATGTAGAGGAATTGACTCTATATATGGCTGTCTCGGGGGAAAATATCCAGTTCCTATTACTAGTTGTCCATGCGACGTTGTTAGTTCTATTGCAAGAATGTTATCTTCATCCACATGAATATTTTTAAATGTATATCCTAATTTAACCAAGATGGCTACACCACTAAACGGTCCTCTCGATTTCTCCACAGTACAGTATCCACGTAATTTAATATGTTGATCAACTCTTGCAGCTGTCTCGTTCAAAGGTATAACATCGGGATTGTAATTATGTAGTTCAACCTCAAGAAGGTAACGGTTATTAAAGAAATGTTGAACATTAAGTTGGAAGATTGTAATCCCCATTATTTCTTATTCTTCGATCGTACACTGCGTTCTGAACGCCTACAAGTAATGTCATGTGTTGTATCTACACTATTCCTGCTGGACTCGTCAAGGGGAGGAGAGAACTTTTGCGTGGATGCTTGTGTATTAAAAATGCCATCATCTTCACTAGAGGCAGTAATATTAACAGACTCATTAGAATCGTTAGAGTCGTTAGAATCGTTAGAGTCGTTAGAATCGTTAGAGTCGTTAGAATCGTTAGAGTCGTTAGAATCGTTAGAGTCGTTAGAATCGTTAGAGTCGTTAGAGTCATCATCATAAAACTGAGGTATGCTATTCTCAGTTTCAGGAAGCAGAGGCTCGTGAGAGTTAATGGGAGACTGTGTAGGCTCCAAGTGAATATTAGATAGGCAAGGTGAGTTACCTTGGGGAAGTTCCTGTTCAACAGGATCAGCTACAATAGCGAGAGAGTAGGCACCACTTTCTGGGGCATTGTTATGTTCAGGTGTTGACTTATCGGGTTGAGAGGAGTTGACAACCTGGGTTTGCGAGGAGGACGATCCCTGGGCCAGGGATGACTTAGGCTTATTTTTAGATGTAGAGTATGGTACATACTTCTTGTTATGAGAAGGCTGGGTCATAATGGCCTTCACATTTTCAGGGATAATGATGGGAGTGATCCCATTAGCCATTAACAGATCATTTAAAACACGAGAGCAGAGTTGAATATCACCACCTGCTGTGTCTTTGGCCACCAAGTACATTAGTTGTGCTCTCGTTATATCCCCATCTGTGGATACCTGAGACACATGAGATGCGACTGAACCTTGTTGTTGTGTCTGTTGTAAGTGAGGGTTAGATTGGGGCGCTCCAAGAGGGGCAGAATTCCAAACATTGGAACCATTGGTAGAGACCTGAGGAGTCCCACTTGATCCAGGCAGAGCTGGGAAGGAAGTTTGGGACATGGTTGGCGGTGCCTGGGGAGTGGTCTTCTTAGAAGTGGATAGTTTCTTGGCGTCAAGAATTTTCTGCATTTCCTTTTTTCTTTCAGGACAAATAGCAGAAACAGCATGATGTTTTCCATTACAGAGGACACATTTAGGTGAATTTTTATTGGTACAATCACGATAGGAATGTTGGCCAGAGCAGATGCTACAAATTTGCCCTTGTGTACTGCATTTGTTGTTGTTATGACCAAAGGCATAACACTTGAAACATTGTGTCACACTGACAAAACGTTCCATAGAAATTTGGTCAGATGTGCATCTGGTACTGAAACATTTGAAGCCATTTTGACACACAAGTTTGGCCTCCTCAGGTGTCTCGAGTATTAATTTTAAGGTTACCTTATTGTTGTTGTGATTCGAGAATTTGTGTGCTTCTACAGCCCTAAGGTCAGAATTCTCGGCATTAATGTTATCAACAATTTCATTAACAGTGCTGTGTTTCATAAAACTGTTGATTCTGGCCACAAACACAGTCCTCTGAGCTTGATAGCTGTCAGGTGCAATTGGGATAACACCAGAAGTCTTCAGTTTATCCAAGACATCATGCTTTAGGAGTTGAAGTAATTCTTCTTCCGATGAGAGGAGAAGTACTGCTCCAGCGTGGGTTTGAAAAACATCCACTGGAGCCACAGTTGAATTAGAGCAAATACATTTGAGAATGTCTTTTATGGACATTTGATTTCCATCAGTGCGTAATCTTACACGAATCCTCGCCATGATGCCTGGGAAGGTGCATCCAGCAGAGGAGTTGCTTAACAAAAAGGTATCTTTCCTTAATGTTAGCCTAACATCCTATTTCAGCTGACTTATGAAGGTCAGCCCCTAAGATAGCCTACCCTCGAGTAGTGAGGGGAAAGGGCCCAAGGCAAAGATCGGCTGCAGTATCTCACAAACTAGAAAAACCTACTGCCATTGTCAAATACAACAACAACAAAATACAATTTTTGTTGTTGTTGTTGATCATTGTTTTCATTATTACTATAGCTGTTGTTTGTTTGTGTTCTTATTGTAGTTGCTATTGTTTTTTTAATTGTAACTAATACTATTTTTCTTCTAATTATAATATATATGTCAGTTCTTCAGGTGAGGATGAGCGAGGAGAAACATTTCCGTTCTGAGATGATCTATCTTCTTCATCTCTACTACATTCCTGTCATCATTATCGTTGGTAAGTTGATCTTATACTGTTGTTCGTCTGAGACAAATTCTGCTTGGAGTCCTTATTATAATACTGGATTATAAAATATCACTCATAATTCATATCTCATCTACGATGATCTCGGTAAGGTTCACTCAAAGTAAAATAGTATACTGAGACTGAGACAAGCTATGCTAGGATCACTCACTAAGGTCTGAAAGGATAATATATCAATGCTTCGTATTTCAGTAGAAGAGAGTTCTTCTCACAACCAAAATGACAGTAGCTGAATCCTGGGGAGGGTTAAGCAATATTATGTTTCTAGGGATTTTCTCAGTTTAGAATGTTGCTTGTACATGTAAAAATATTTGTAGGGAAGGAGCAGGAGCAGCAGCAACAGTAGCAGTACTGGTAGTGGTAGTAGTGATAGTAGTGGTAGTGGTGGTGGTGGGAGTAGTAGTAGTAGTAGTAGTAGTAGTAATTTTGTTGTTATTGCCGTTTTGTAGCAGTAATGCTAGCAGTACTGCTGGTATTGTAGATGAATGGTTCAGAGAACCGACATGTTGGTAAAATTAGACACATGTGCAACTCTTGGGGTCAGTCCATCAATCAAGATTGATGGACTGACCACATCGACTCAAGGTTGAGAGACTGATTACCTCATTCTCCTCCTGTTCTTCAAGATTCTCCTTGGTATGGACTGATGAAGCCACTGTGTGGCGAAACGTTTCCTCAATAAAGATACCCAAGAGTTGCACATGTGTCTAATTTTATCAGTACTGCTGGTAGTAATAGAAGCAGTAGTAATAGTAGTAATCACAGTAGTAGTAACATCAGAAGCAGCAGAAGTAATGGTAGTAGTAATAGTAACAGTAGTTCTAATAATAGAATAGTAGTGTAGTAGTTCTACTAGTATTAGTACTACTACGAATACTACTATTACTTCTACTGCTATTACTAGTTGATTTTTTTATTCAAGGTATGGTAGCATTTTGTTACTGTTGCAGGTGATTCAGTCTGAATATACATGATTATGACGATAATTGTAGGATCTATAATAGCAACTGGAGATGAATGTAAATAATTAATTTTAGTAATTATAATTATTATTGAAATCGCACTTTCAGATTAAAAAATAATTTTCATTGTAAATGATTGTTAAAGAATAAAAAAGCACAATACTATTACTATCACTATACTATTACCTATGCTACTAGTCCCTCGTCCCGTTCTACCACTCATGTCCCCAGTCCCTCTCTCATATATATGCTGGCACCCTTTCCTTCGTGCCGACCGCTAGAGAACCTCCTGAGTCAATCTGGAACTCGAGCTTCGGCCCGAGTGCCAGAAATAACTCAAATGAGGCAGAGAGTTTAAGATTTGAGAGCCTAACACTAGCGGGAGCACCGGCCCTAAGATACCAGAGATTTAACCCTGGCTTCTCCTTCACCAGCACCTCTGCTACTTCCTTTGAGCTCTGTGCGAGTGAGGACAGTAGCAGACCAGTCTGTGGAGTTGGAAATGACTCACACCATTGTTCACACAGGACCATAGACATCGCTTGAACCGAAGACGTGTTGTGCCCCAGCTACAGGGCGTCTGCCACGATTGTAGGTATTGCTACACCACATGTGTTGAAGAAACGTAGTGCATATGTCAGAGGGCTGCTTTCGCCATAGGACTGTACAAGGTACTCCCCTTAGCTCTTATCATAGGGCTCTCCCTGTCTTAGGGTTGTCAGCAGTACATCACATGACCTATAGAAAACTAAGTTCCCTTGTGACAGGGCTGCATCTGCCATAGGGCTGTGCTGTGAACGGTACATCATTGTCACAATCTCCTACACTCCTTCGGGTGCAAGTGACATCGCGGATCAACAACTGGAAAAGACCAGTGTCAAGATTTCGTTTCTGGCCAATATATCATCATCATCGTCTTCGTGCTTCTCAGTGTGTCTAGTAATGGTGTAAGATGGATCGCAACGTCATCGCAAGTTCACTCTCCTACGTTCTGGTTATTTGTGTAGTTGATTGTTATAAAGGTTATACCTGTTTAAATTACTTCATAAAACTGGGACACTATGATGGGCTATCGAGAAAATGAGTGTTGAGTACATGTCACATAGTACATAACTGTACATACTGGTGTCAACCTTGTTGCAAGCAAATTTGAGAATGAGGAAATAGGGCGTAGCAATATGTACTTTCAATGTATCGCTCAAATTTCATGTACTGTATATTACCATCTTTATACCAGCAAGTCTGTACTATATAATATAATATAATACACCAATTGGTAAAATTGAATGAAAAGATGGGGTGGTAGGGGAAGTGGAATATTCAAACGGCTTCAGGAAGAAATGCAAATATTCTTAATCAAAGCCTTTTATCCACTTCTCCGAGGCTGTGGGTCCCATAATTTGCACCAGAGGTCGACCCCCCATCTGTAAATACAGCGTAAAATGTTTGCTTTTTATTTCGAATATTTACAATGATTTCCAAATTTGTAAAATTGAATTGAATGGAATAATTTAATACTGAATATCAAATAATTGCCATTTTAATTTTAATTTGTTATTTTTCTGATTAATTGGAAGAGTAATTGAAATAGTCATTGTAAATAACTTTGAATTATGCAATTACTCCAAGAATGATTATTATGTAGTGTTTAGTAAGTGAAGTGACACGTCAGAGCATCATCACCTTGACATGACTTGACCTGCAGTAGATGCAATGTTTCGCACACTCTCTTAGAGAAACTTTCTTTCATGTTGATAACGACTCGGCTCTTGATTCTGTAAATTTACGCAATCCTCTTCTTCCTTAGATCAAACCTGATCACATTTCTTTACCTCGGCGCTTTATGATACCTACTAATTAAAAGTGCTCCTTGAAAAGAAACAAGAGCCCCGTGGCCTGGTGGCAAAAGCTCTCGCTTCATACGTTGAGGGTCCGGGTTCGATTCCCGGCGAAGGGCTGGAAACATTGGACGTGTTTCCTTACACTGGTTGTCTAAGTTCACCCATTATTAAAATGGGTACCAGGGTGTTAGTCGACTGGTGTGGGTCGCATCCTGGGACAAAACCTAATTTGCGGGAAATGCTCAGCATAACAAGCGGTTATCTATATAGTAGTATGTCACTGATGTCAGCTATGGTCTGTATACCTTGTACAAGTACTTGTAGTAAATATATTATTATTATTATTATTATTATTATTATTATTATTATTATTATTATTATTATTATTAAGTAGATATACTGTGGATCACTGCGCGGACCCAGAAAGTTATCCCAGTATTCCACAGCCAGTCTCCAGTGCCTAAATGGACGCGACTGCAATAGTGTGGCATATCTTAATATTGCACTTAGATACTATCTTCACGATCTCAAGGCTATCAGAAGATTCATTCTCAAGTTATCAAATGGAAACCATAATAAATGTTGATGAAGATAGGGAAGCTGTGATTTCGTGTATAGGGCAAGGAGGAATAACATCCTGTAGGAGTGAGGAAGAGCCAGTTGTGAGTGTGGGGAAAGTTCGTGAGGCAGTATGTAAAATGAAAGGAGGTAAGGCAGCCGGGATTGATGGGATAAAGATAGAAATGTTAAAAGCAGGTGGGGATATAGTTTTGGAGTGGTTGGTGCAATTATTTAATAAATGTATGGAAGAGGGTAAGGTACCTAGGGATTGGCAGAGAGTATGCATAGTTCCTTTGTATAAAGGCAAAGGGGATAAAAGAGAGTGCAAAAATTATAGGGGGATAAGTCTGCTGAGTATACCTGGTAAAGTGTATGATAGAGTTATTATTGAAAGAATTAAGAGTAAGACGGAGAATAGGATAGCAGATGAACAAGGAGGCTTTAGGAAAGGTAGGGGGTGTGTGGACCAGGTGTTTACAGTGAAACATATAAGTGAACAGTATTTAGATAAGGCTAAAGAGGTCTTTGTGGCATTTATGGATTTGGAAAAGGCGTATGACAGGGTGGATAGGGGGGCAATGTGGCAGATGTTGCAAGTGTATGGTGTAGGAGGTAGGTTACTGAAAGCAGTGAAGAGTTTTTACGAGGATAGTGAGGCTCAAGTTAGAGTATGTAGGAAACAGGGAAATTATTTCCCAGTAAAAGTAGGCCTTAGACAAGGATGTGTGATGTCACCGTGGTTGTTTAATATATTTATAGATGGGGTTGTAAGAGAAGTAAATGCGAGGGTCTTGACAAGAGGCGTGGAGTTAAAAGATAAAGAATCACACACAAAGTGGGAGTTGTCACAGCTGCTCTTTGCTGATGACACTGTGCTCTTGGGGGATTCTGAAGAGAAGTTGCAGAGATTGGTGGATGAATTTGGTAGGGTGTGCAAAAGAAGAAAATTAAAGGTGAATACAGGAAAGAGTAAGGTTATGAGGATAAAAAAAAGATTAGGTGATGAAAGATTGAATATCAGATTGGAGGGAGAGAGTATGGAGGAGGTGAATGTATTCAGATATTTGGGAGTGGACGTGTCAGCGGATGGGTCTATGAAAGATGAGGTGAATCATAGAATTGATGAGGGAAAAAGAGTGAGTGGTGCACTTAGGAGTCTGTGGAGACAAAGAACTTTGTCCTTGGAGGCAAAGAGGGGACTGTATGAAAGTATAGTTTTACCAACGCTCTTATATGGGTGTGAAGCATGGGTGATGAATGTTGCAACGAGGAGAAGGCTGGAGGCAGTGGAGATGTCATGTCTGAGGGCAATGTGTGGTGTGAACATAATGCAGAGAATTCGTAGTTTGGAAGTTAGGAGGAGGTGCGGGATTACCAAAACTGTTGTCCAGAGGGCTGAGGAAGGGTTGTTGAGGTGGTTCGGACATGTAGAGAGAATGGAGCGAAACAGAATGACTTCAAGAGTGTATCAGTCTGTAGTGGAAGGAAGGCGGGGTAGGGGTCGGCCTAGGAAAGGTTGGAGAGAGGGGGTAAAGGAGGTTTTGTGTGCGAGAGGCTTGGACTTCCAGCAGGTATGCATGAGCGTGTTTGATAGGAGTGAATGGAGACAAATGGTTTTTAATACTTGACGTGCTGTTGGAGTGTGAGCAAAGTAACATTTATGAAGGGGTTCAGGGAAACCGGCAGGCCGGACTTGAGTCCTGGAGATGGGAAGTACAGTGCCTGCACTCTGAAGGAGGGGTGTTAATGTTGCAGTTTAAAAACTGTAGTGTAAAGCACCCTTCTGGCAAGACAGTGATGGAGTGAATGATGGTGAAAGTTTTTCTTTTTCGGGCCACCCAGCCTTGGTGGGAATCGGCCAGTGTGATAATAAAAAAAATAAAAATAAAAAAATTTCGAAAAGAGATGGTAAATTACATACACATCCTGGCTCTAATTTTAGCCTTTCAAAGAGACACAAAAAACGTGAATCAAAGAAACACAAAGACATTAAGAAGGTGCTAATATGTTGCGCTGTCAAGACAACTACGTGGAAGTGATCATGTTAATCATACAGGATATACGGAAATTATCGCATGAATAGCAGGATTTTAATTTTTCAACTCTTTAAAAGGAAAAACTGAAATTGAAACAGGTCAAAATTAATCCAACATATCTGCAAGTAAGACTGTCCCGCTAAATTAAGTAAGACTGTCCAGCTAAATTAAGTAAGACTGTCCAGCTAAATTAAGTAAGACTGTCCAGCTAAATTAAGTAAGACTGTCCCGCTAAATTAAGTAAGACTGTCCCGCTAAATTAAGTAAGACTGTCCCGCTAAATTAAGTAAGACTGTCCAGCTAAATTAAGTAAGACTGTCCAGCTAAATTAAGTAAGACTGTCCAGCTAAATTAAGTAAGACTGTCCAGCTAAATTAAGTAAGACTGTCCAGCTAAATTAAGTAAGACTGTCCAGCTAAATTATGTAAGACTGTCCAGCTAAATTAAGTAAGACTGTCCAGCTAAATTAAGTAAGACTGTCCAGCTAAATTAAGTAAGACTGTCCAGCTAAATTAAGTAAGACTGTCCAGCTAAATTAAGTGTAAACTAAGTATGCATAACATCCAAATTGTCAACAATGGTTATGAGGACACACACATGTTATGGGCACATTGTTTAACTTAGGTTAACTAAGTCAAGTCAGTCAATCAGTCAAGTCAGTAAGTCAATCAGTCAAGTCAGTAAGTCAGTCAATTAAGTCTGTAAGTCAGTCAAGTCAGTAAGTCAAGTCAGTACTTCATTCAGTCAAGTTAGTTAGTCAAGTCAGTCAGTTAAGTCAGTAAGTCAATTAGTTAAGTCAGTAAGTCAGTCAGTAAGTCAGTCAAGTCATTCAGTCAAGTCAGTAAGTCAGTTAAATCAGTCAGTCAAGTCATTAAGTCAGTTAAGTCAGTAAGTCAGTCAATCAAGCCATTCAGTCAAGCCAGTAAGTCAGTTAAGTCAGCAAGTCAGTAAGTCATTCAGTCACACCAGTTCACAAACACAGCTAGCTTGTAGGTGAGAAGTGGAACTGAACATGTATTCACGAAGTTGGCTGATGGTGTCAGGAGTGCCAGGGATGACAGGGATGCCGGGAGGCCTCCCCCGCTGACCCACAATAAGGCGGCCGCCACCACTTGTCACATAATGATATATTTTATTCATTCTAGAGTATATACTGTATCAGGTTTCTATGTTATTTATATTGTTTAATATGTCATATAAAATGAATTATGATAGATAAATATGCTGTAGATTTGACTTAGCGTTATATTGAAGTGTTTTTGTCCTGCCTTCCAGAGCAGGAATTCCGCTGGAACGGATTAATGGCATTTCAGTTAATTTAAATGAAGAAAATTGACTCAGCATACGAGGGAGACGGGCAAGGTCACGGAACGGATTAAACTCGTAAGCCGAGGTTCCACTGAATTTCACTCTCCACCGTCTTCGTCTTTTTGCACCTTATAAAAGTTTCAAGGTCTGCCTCAAAGAATTTTATAAGTTATCCGAGCCTTTCTATGAAGCTGTGAATGGGTCCAATAATTTTGGTCATCGTGCATCTTAGAAGTTGATCACTTTTATCATACACAAATGTTCAAAATCTGACGCCGATTGGATGACACAGTCTTCAGTTAAGACCGAAAATAAATCGACCCCTTCTGGAATACCTATTAATAAAATTAATAATCATAATAATAATAACAGTTAACCATTTGCTATGTCGGCAGGAGTAGTGGGAAACGTGCTGAGCGGAGCTGTGTTTCTACGAACCCGCCTCCGGCGTCGTTCATCGTCCTTCTACCTTGCCGCGATGGCGGCTTCAGATACAACCTTCCTCTTGTTGTTGCTGCTAAGGTGGCTCCTGCATCACGATGCCTTCACCCTCTTCCGCCTCAAGCTATTGGACTCTGATCCAGCTTGCAAGATCATCAATTACATCGGCTCCACCACCACTAGTATCAGTGTTTGGTATGTAAGATCCAGGCTTGATTACTCAGTGATATGTGAGTCAAATGTATATGTGGGTTCGGTCTCATTATACCTACTTCTCTTGTTTATCTAACAGTTAATAGGTAGTTAATCTCCTTCAAACCTTGCATCCAAAATTGGTAAGACTATTTGTATCGTCTGGTGAGACGGCAGTAAATGCCAGCAACAGGAGGAAAGTAGACATGAATGTGTACTCTTAACACACCTTTACTAAGGACGTTTCTTGGATCTTCATCACTCTCTGTATTTAAAGCGATCAAGAACCCAGGACCGACAAGACTTCGATGAGTGTGTCCTCAGAGAGTCCTCAGAGAGTATGTCCTCAGATAGTGTGTCCTCAGAGAGTGTGTCCTCAGAGAGTGTGTCCTCAGAGAGTGTGTCCTCAGAGAGTGTGTCCTCAGAGAGTGTGTTCTCAGATAGTGTGTCCTCAGAGTATGTCCTCAGAGAGTGTGTCCTCAGAGAGTATGTCCTCAAAGAGTGTGTCCTCAGAGAGTGTGTCCTCAGAGAGTGCGTCCTCAGTGTGTCCTCGGATAGTGCGTCCTTAGAGAGTATGTCCTCAGAGAGTGTGTCCTCAGAGAGTATGTCCTCAGAGAGTGTGTCCTCAGAGTATGTCCTCAGAGAGTATCCCCTCAGAGAGTGTGTCCTCAGACAGTGTGTCCTCAGAGAGTATGTCCTCAGAGAGTGTGTCCTCTGAGAGTATGTCCTCAGAGTGTGTCCTCAGAGAGTGTGTCCTTAGAGAGTATGTCCTCAGAGAGTGTGTCCTCAGAGAGTATGTCCTCAGAGAGTGTGTCCTCAGAGAGTATGTCCTCAGAGAGTGTGTCCTCAGACAGTGTGTCCTCAGAGAGTATGTCCTCAGTGTGTCCTCAGAGAGTGTGTCCTCAGAGAATATGTCCTCAGAGAGTATGTCCTCAGAGAGTGTGTCCTCAGAGAATATGTCCTCAGAGAGTATGTCCTCAGAGAGTATGTCCTCAGAGAGTGTGTCCTCTAAGAGTATGTCCTCAGAGAGTGTGTCCTCAGAGAGTGTGTCCTCAGATAGTGTGTCCTCAGAGAGTATGTCCTCAGAGAGTGTGTCCTCAGAGAGTATGTCCTCAGAGAGTGTGTAATCAGAGAGTATGTCCTCAGAGAGTATGTCCTCAGAGAGTGTGTCCTAAGACAGTGTGTCCTCAGAGAGTATGTCCTCGGAGAGTGTGTCCTCAGATAGTGAGTCCTCAGATAGTGTGTCCTCAGAGAGTATGTCCTTAGAGAGTATGTCCTCAGAGAGTATGTCCTCGGAGTGTGTCCTCAGAGACTATGTCCTCAGAGAGTGTGTCCTCAGAGAGTATGTCCTCAGAGAGTGTGTCCTCAGAGAGTATGTCCTCAGAGAGTATGTCCTCAGAGAGTATGTCCTCAGAGAGTATGTCCTCAGAGAGTATGTCCTCAGAGTATGTCCTCAGAGAGTGTGTCCTCAGAGAGTATGTCCTCAGAGAGTGTGTCCTCAGAGAGTATGTCCTCAGACAGTGTGTCCTCAGAGAGTATGTCCTCAGAGAGCATGTCCTCAGAGAGTGTGTCCTCAGAGAGTATGTCCTCAGAGAGTGTGTCCTCAGAAAGTATGTCCTCAGAGAGTGTGTCCTCAGAGAGTGTGTCCTCAGATAGTGTGTCCTCAGAGAGTATGTCCTCAGAGAGTGTGTCCTCAGAGAGTATGTCCTCAGAAAGTATGTCCTCAGAGAGTGTCCTCAGAGAGTGTGTCCTCAGATAGTGTGTCCTCAGAGAGTATGTCCTCAGAGAGTGTGTCCTCAGAGAGTATGTCCTCGGAGAGTGTGTCCTCAGATAGTGTGTCCTCAGATAGTGTGTCCTCAGAGAGTATGTCCTCGGAGAGTGTGTCCTCAGAGAGTGTGTCCTCAGAGAGTATGTCCTCAGAGAGTATGTCCTCAGAGAGTGTGTCCTCAGAGAGTATGTCCTCAGAGAGTGTGTCCTCAGAGAGTATGTCCTCGGAGAGTGTGTCCTCAGATAGTGTGTCCTCAGATAGTGTGTCCTCAGAGAGTATGTCCTCGGAGAGTGTGTCCTCAGAGAGTGTGTCCTCAGAGAGTATGTCCTCAGAGAGTATGTCCTCAGAGAGTGTGTCCTCAGAGAGTGTGTCCTCAGAGAGTGTGTCCTCAGATAGTGTGTCCACAGAGAGTGTGTCCTCAGAGAGTGTGTCCTCAGATAGTGTGTCCTCAGAGAGTATGTCCTCAGAGAGTGTGTCCTCAGAGAGTATGTCCTCAGAGAGTGTGTCCTCAGATAGTATGTCCTCAGAGAGTATGTCCTCAGAGAGTGTGTCCTAAGACAGTGTGTCCTCAGAGAGTATGTCCTCGGAGAGTGTGTACTCAGATAGTGAGTCCTCAGATAGTGTGTCCTCAGAGAGTATGTCCTCGGAGTGTGTCCTCAGAGAGTATGTCCTCAGAGAGTGTGTCCTCAGAGAGTATGTCCTCAGAGAGTGTGTCCTCAGAGAGTATGTCCTCAGAGAGTATGTCCTCGGAGAGTGTGTCCTCAGAGAGTATGTCCTCAGACAGTGTGTCCTCAGAGAGTATGTCCTCAGAGAGCATGTCCTCAGAGAGTGTGTCCTCAGAGAGTATGTCCTCAGAGAGTGTGTCCTCAGAAAGTATGTCCTCAGAGAGTGTGTCCTCAGATAGTGTGTCCTCAGAGAGTATGTCCTCGGAGAGTGTGTCCTCAGATAGTGTGTCCTCAGATAGTGTGTCCTCAGAGAGTATGTCCTCGGAGAGTGTGTCCTCAGAGAGTATGTCCTCAGAGAGTGTGTCCTCAGAGGGTATGTCCTCAGAGAGTATGTCCTCAGAGAGTGTGTCCTCAGAGAGTATGTCCTCAGATAGTGTGTCCTCAGAGAGTGTGTCCTCGGAGAGTGTGTCCTCAGAGAGTGTGTCCTCAGAGAGTATGTCCTCAGATAGTGTGTCCTCAGAGAGTATGTCCTCAAAGAGTATGTCCTCAGAGAGTGTGTCCTCAGAGAGTGTGTCCTCAGAGAGTATGTCCTCAGAGAGTGTGTCCTCAGAGAGTATGTCCTCAAAGAGTATGTCCTCAGAGAGTGTGTCCTCAGAGAGTATGTCCTCAGAGAGTATGTCCTCAGAGAGTGAGTCCTCAGAGAGTATGTCCTCAGAGAGTATGTCCTCAGAGAGTATGTCCTCAGAGAGTGTGTCCTCAGAGAGTGTCCTTAGAGAGTATGTCCTGAGAGAGTGTGCCCTGAGAGAGTGTCCTCAGATACTGTGTCCTCAGAGTATGTCCTCAGAGAGTGTGTCCTCAGAGAGTATGTCCTCAGAGAGTATGTCCTCAGAGAGTGTGTCCTGAGACAGTGTGTCCTCAGAGAGTATGTCCTCAGAGAGTATGTCCTCAGAGAGTGTGTCCTCAGAGAGTATGTCCTCAGAGAGTATGTCCTCAGAGAGTGTGTCCTCAGAGAGTATGTCCTCAGAGAGTATGTCCTCAGAGAGTATGTCCTCAGAGAGTATGTCCTCAGAGAGTATGTCCTCAGAGAGTATGTCCTCAGAGAGTATGTCCTCAGAGAGTATGTCCTCAGAGAGTGTGTCCTCAGAGAGTGTGTCCTCAGACAGTGTGTCCTCAGAGAGTATGTCCTCAGAGAGTGTGTCCTCAGACAGTGTGTCCTCAGAGGTACTCAGGTGTCTTAACTCTACAACCTGAGTGTATTATATACTGTTAGTAACAAGATACCTTCGTGTGTACAGAAAACAACCGTTGGATATTCATGCTTCCCACATGTTTGTACTGTAACTTCATCGATGGAAAATCTTACTAGGCTCCTAATCAGGTGTTCCGTAGGTTGATTGGTAGCGCACTCCGCTCACACATTGAGTGTCTGTGGTTCGATCCCCGGTACTGGCGGAAACATTGGGCATGTTTCCTTAAGACACCTGCTGTCCCTGTTCACCTAGCAGTAAGTAGGTACCTGGGTGCTAGCCGACTGGGGTCGCATCCTGGGACCGAAATGCTCTCATAACTAGGGCTTTCCATATAGTATGTTTTTGATGTCTGCTACGTCTGTATAAGTTGTATCACGTACTGGTAGAAAAAAAGACTATTATTGTTAATTGTATCGTTTGTAAGTACAGATGTGTGTAGCTTAAGGCGTTTGTGTGTTGACATTGAGACTGAGCTAAAATAAAACACCTGAAAAGCTGTATATTGAGGCCTTTAGCTAAGACCTTAAGCTGCTGAAGAAGGTGCGGACAAAATATTTCATAGCATCAATCTCCACAATATTACAAACCCACACAGAGATAGAAAGGAAACCGCATACGTGGACCCCCGCATAACGATTACCTCCGAATGCGACCAATTATGTAAGTGTATTTATGTAAGTGCATTTGTACGTGTATGTTTGGGGGTCTGAAATGGACTAATCTACTTCACAATATTTCTTATGGGAACAAATTCGGTCAGTACTGGCACCTGAACATACTTCTGGAGTGAAAAAATATCGTTAACCGGGGGTCCACTGTATTAAGATAGTTACATCATTTTTGTGTCGAGTAAAATTATCTTCAACAGATGAAAAAAGATGGCAGTTAGAGGTGCTAATATACTGTCTGTCTCCCCCTTTCACTCGATTGTCTCATTTCTTCCTCCCCGAGGACTTTGGTTCACACTAAGTGTATGTGATACCCCGTATACACTTAGAGTTAATGGAGTGTCCCTGGTTTAACAGTTCCTCCATTTAGAAGATGCCTTTACTCTCTTATATCTCGATGCTTCATTTAAGCTTATATTCACGAAGATATATTTAAACTATAGAAAAATTACAGTTAACTGAGACAAAGCGCCAATACATTATGATCCGTTAAATGACTTGCTCAAACCATTCCACGGACGGGGATAGAACCCGCGATCAGAGTCTCAAAACTCCAGACCGTCGTGTTAGCCACTAGACCAGCTAGCCACAATAAGATGCATCTAACTAGGTATATTTCTACACCATAGGAAGGTTAGCACAGGCACCACTGTGACCACAAATGCAAGTTTTTACAGACGAATCTCCAGGTAGCGTGGCCGTGACGAACTCTGTTGACAAGCTCAATCATTTTCACTAGCTCAATCATGTTGACTAGCTCAATCTTGACGTTCAAATAGAACGTGCGTTTTCACTAGCATTTCAGCACATTCATTTCTGCTTGATTCATGAAAATGACTTCAGTTGCAAGTGAAGTCAGTTTCAATTGAAACCGACTTCATAACTTCATCAGCTGAAAATGACTAAAATTTCAAGTGGTTATGACAGTTTTGTGGTGACTGTTACGGGTTATGGCCGACATTTTTAATTTGAATATATTCCAGTTCCGAGGTTTCACTTAATATTATATAGCGGAGTTCTTCACTAGCAGATACAGTAAAGATTTCCAACTTTATATTATCTGACCTCATGTATCATGATACTAGGATATTTCTCTTTATATATATATATATATATATATATATATATATATATATATATATATATATATATATATATATATATATATATATATATATATATATGTTAATGCTAATATTTACGTATGTACAGAAATAGGGAAAGATGATGGAATCGCTAGTTAAAAGACCGGTCGCTAGTTATGTTATGCTGCTGACTGAAGTCAAAGTTTCTGTCACGTGACTAACCTGACGTGAGAGTTACTGGTTGATGACACAAGCAGTAGGTTCATACACTCTCTTCTGAGTAGGTTCATACACTCTCTTCTGAGTAGGTTCATACACTCTCTTATGAGTAGATTCATACACTCCTGAGTAGGTTCATACACTCTCTTCTGAGTAGGTTCATACACTCTCTTCTGAGTAGGTTCATACACTCTCTTCTGAGTAGGTTCATACACTCTCTTATGAGTAGGTTCATACACTCCTGAGTAGGTTCATACACTCTCTTCTGAGTAGGTTCATACACTCTTCTGAGTAGGTTCATACACTCTCTTCTGAGTAGGTTCATACACTCTCTTATGAGTAGGTTCATACACTCTTGTGTAGGTTCATACACTCTTCTGAGTAGGTTCATACACTCTCTTCTGAGTAGGTTCATACACTTTCTTCTGAGTAGGTTCATACACTCTCTTCTGAGTAGGTTCATACACTTTCTTCTGAGTAGGTTCATACACTCTTTTGAGTAGGTTCATACACTCTCTTCTGAGTAGGTTCATACACTCTCTTCTGAGTAGGTTCATACACTCTCTTCTGAGTAGGTTCATACACTCTATTGAGTAGGTTCATACACTCTCTTCTGAGTAGGTTCATACACTCTCTTCTGAGTAGGTTCATACACTCTCTTCTGAGTAGGTTCATACACTCTCTTCTGAGTAGGTTCATACACTCTCTTCTGAGTAGGTTCATACACTCTCTTCTGAGTAGGTTCATGCACTCTCTTCTGAGTAGGTTCATACACTCTCTTCTGAGTAGGTTCATACACTCTTCTGAGTAGGTTCATACACTCTCTTCTGAGTAGGTTCATACACTCTCTTCTGAGTAGGTTCATTCACTCTCTTCTGAGTAGGTTCAGGCCCTCAGTCTTTAACACAGTTCCCCGATCTAGAATATTACTGAGTCGCAGACAAAGTTTGGATCCTATTGCTGTGCAGTATCTAGACACTGCTGTAATAAGTAATCGTACTAAGCTGGAGTCTGTTTATGCTTTAGGGAAGTTAAGCTACCCTTATAGATTATCTGTTAATGGTCCCTGGTATGGTCCCTGTTATGGTCGGTAACGTCATCTACTCGTCTGTGACTCACAGTGATAGCTTGTTATTAGCTGAAATTTCGGTCTGTCTATACTTTATTGTGTTTTAAGTTAATATATATATAATCTCGACTGGTATCTAATACGAATATGTCTTTATTGAGACGATAGTTTCACTTGATACATTTCGGCACTTTCATAAATATATATTATTGTATAGCACTTGTGCCATTGAGTATAAGCACTGTACAGAAACATTCACAAGTCTTATGTCGACTGTTCTCCGTATTTAGTGTATCTTTTGTATTGAAGGTCACATATTTTATTTAGTCGGGTCAGTCTCCTAATTATAATTCCCGAATTCAAATGGTGTTTACCTAAGGACAACCAGAGCAGAACTTGATTCGATGTTTTGTTACAGAAATGGCCAAAACAGGCCTATAGACATGACCTTTGACGTAAGTGACCACTCAGTGACTTCACCACACCCCATGCTGACAGTGACCTCAGCACACCAAACGCTGACAGTGACCTCACTACACCACAGACTGACAATGACTTCACATACCATAGGCTGACAATGACTTCACAGCCACCACTGTGAATTCAGCTCTGCCACAGTAACTTTACCATCATCACAGTGACTTCATCATCCCCACATTGACTTCAGCACCACCACAGTGACGCCACCACCATCAGTGACTTCACAATGGCAGTGGCCTCACCACCACCAGTAATTTTAGCACCACCTCAGTGACTTTATCACCATCAAGTAAGAAAGTAAGTAAGTAAGTAAGTAAGTTTATTCAGGTATACACAAATACAGTTACATAGAATTATCATACATAGCAGCATATGTGTAGAGAACCTAGGATAACCCAAAAAAGTCAGACAGAGTGACTTATTTCCATTGGGGTCCTTTTACCTTATTATTATAATATAAAGGTTATAATATTTTCTTATTATTCTACAATGAAGATAACATCTTATTATCATACTAAAAAGACTATCTACTACACGAGGGTCATTAAGACTATCTACAATACGAGAGTCATTACTAGGAATAAGGTGGGTACTACAAAGTTGTGCTCTCTCCCCCTAGTACTATGATTGCTTTGGTTCCCAACCTTGACAAAATTGACAGCAAAATATTCTGGACATTGTTTGTGAGCAATTTCATAAACATGATTTAGCTTCAGTTGTTTTACTCTGTCTTCAACATTCAGCATATCCAACTGCTGTAATTCATCCTGGCCTACATGTTCTCTTGGTCCCAGCCCCAGGATGAATCTTACGATTTTGTTCTGGGTGATTTTCAGTCTATCTTTCAGTTTTTTTGTCAAGGCAGAGTACCAAGAAGAGCAAGCGTAATCCATATGGCATTGTATAAGGGCTAGACATAGGGTCCTGCGAGCCTCAGTAGGTAGACACTGTGCTTGTCTATACAGGAACTTCAGTCTGGCATTCGCTTTCTTTACTACACTGTTCCCTATCAATTCTCCTGACATGCATGGGTCAAAGGGGATTCCCAAATATTTTACTGATGAAACCAAAGTGATGGGCTCCCCATTACATTGAACATTAAAATTATTTACCCTTCTCAGTTTATGTTTCGTGCCAAAGAGAATGGCTTCAGTTTTCCCTAGGTGTAATGATAGTTTGTTGTCTACTAACCATTTGCTGCAGGACTCCAGTTCCAGTGTTAAAATATTAGCAATATCTTGTGGGTCTTTACCTGACACTAATAGAGCATTGTCATCTGCATACAGTAGGAGTTTGCACTTGACACTGATATGCATATCATTGACATAACATAACAATAATAAGGGACCCAGAATACTACCTTGGGGAACTCCACATGTTATCGGCAGGGGTTCTGATTCTATTTTGTTGATTTTGACTATTTGTCTCCTGTTGCTAAGGTAGGACTTAAACCAGTCTACAGAACCTATACCGATAGCTTGAAGTTTATTACATAATATATTGTGGTTGACAGTATCGAAGGCCTTTTGCAGGTCTAAGGTTACCATACCTATGAGGTTCCCCTTTGACATTTCAGTTCTCAGGTAATCCATCAGATTAATAAGGGAGGTGTCGGTTGAGTAGGATCTTCTAAAGCCCGATTGATAGCTATGGAGAATGTTGTTGTCATTAAGGTACTTAACTACTTGAGAATACACCGCCCTCTCTAGAATTTTAGATATTATACTGAGTATACTAACAGGCCTATAGTTGCTTACATCAGACCTACTATTTTTCTTGAAGATAGGAGTAACTCTGGCCTCCTTGAACCCCTCCGGTATGGTATTAGTGGTGATTGATAGATTTATTATGTGAGCAATAGGGATTGACAGTTCAGAAGCACCATCTTTTAGGAACTTAGACGGGATGTTATCAGGGCCTGTGCTCTTAGTTGGGTTTAACCTGCTTGGTTCTTTTTGAATAAAGTCATGAGATACACTTACTAGTTGACAATTGTTTGGGGTTACCCCTTTATTGGTATAGTATGTTTGAAACTTATCAGAGTCTGTGTTAAAGGTATTTGATGCAGCTGGTAGTTTACTTACTAGTGTTGATGCAACAGATGTGTAGTAGGAATTAAAGCAATTAGCCACCTTAGATGTTTCGTGGCATACCTCATTATCGATAGTGAGTACTATGTTAGACCTATCTACTGGCTTATGGCTATACCCCAACTGTTTTAGTTGTTGCCAGAGCTTTCTGGGGTTATGCTTATACTCTTCAATTTTTGAGCAGTAGTGCTTTGCCTTTGCTCCTTTTATAAGTCTCTGTACTCTGTTCCTCACCCTTTGGAATTCATTTAGTGCTGCAATATCCTGTCTGTTTGCTTTAAATCTTTTTAGCAGCTGGTCTCTGAAGTTCATATTATCTAATATCTCAGTATTCATCCAGGGTTCAGTTCTTCGTTTAATCCTAACCTCTTTAACTGGTGCAATATTATCAAGGATGGTAGTGAACATTGTTTTGAATTTTTCCCAGGCATCGTTTACGTCCGTGCAACTTGTTATGTCTGTCCAGTCACAATTGTGTAGCCTATTTACCGGTGTTTCTTTACTGTAGTTTCTAGTTGACCTCATTTTTATTGTCCTGTGTAGGCCTATCCTATCCCTAGTGATTTTTCTGGTGCAGTAAATGATGAAATGATCACTAAGACCTGTGGTAATGACGCCTGACTGACTAATGTTCTCAGAGCGGTTACAAAGTATGTGGTCAATTAGGGTGGCTAAGAACTGTGTGATCCGGGTTGGAGTATTAATTAGTTGAGTGTAACTATTTAATCCTAGAATTTGCTTATACCTTTTGCATAGTCCGTTATTTTGCTGCTGAAAACAGATATTGAAGTCGCCCAGTATTATTGTCTCGCAATTGTTTTCAACTCCGGACAAGACTCTGGAAAAGTCTTCTAAGAACTGGTCCTGGGTAGGAGGGCGGTAACTAGTTCCTACTAAGATGGGTTTGGTCTTAGGAAGCAGCACTTCAAACCATAGAATCTCCAGTTTATTGTTATTTAAATCAGGTCTTGGGTTGTAAGCTAAGTCATTTCTAATGTAGGCACATACTCCACCACCCTTTCTGTTGCTATCTAAGCGTTTTATATTGTAACCATCTAATTTGACCTCGTCGTCAGTCACCGTATCATCCAACCAAGATTCAGAGATGGTTATAACTGCCGCCCTAATTTTGTTAGCTAGAATCCTAATCTCTGCCAATTTAGGAAGAAGTGATCTTGCATTGACATGAATAAAGTGAAGGCCTGTTTTCATAAAACAATCATAATCATCAATATATGGCAATGGGTCATTTGTATTAAAATTAGGTAAATCAATGTCATCACTGCTAAAGGGTAACTGTGCCAAAGTGCATTTGTTACACACAAAATGAATTCTGGCACCGTTGCTATAATTGTACATACATCCATCATGCACCCACCCCTTACACATTTTACATAAGGTGCCTTTTCTGTTTTTCATGCGTACTTTAGTACAGTGTATGCACCTGTTTGGTAGTGTTTGAGATAATAATGGCTGTATTGTCTCGCATTGACCTATGTATGCATTACATATGGAGTTAATTAAGGTTATCATTCCTAGCTACTAGACCGTCATTATTGCCGTCATTTATCTGTCTGTTTTGCCTCTGCACAATAGTTTGAGGTCCTGGATTAATTTGGATATCACCACTTAAGAGCGCTACAATAAGAGCTGTGTGCCACTGTTTTTGTTTGGGTATGCGGTGTTGCCATACCTTGCAGTGATAGTGACATTTACTTTTCTGGTAGGATGGCAACTGTTGGGCTTTTACTGTCCAGGGCGCTGTTACTCCATTCACCTTTTCCAGCCCCCATGACTGATTTCTTTCTTCGTGGAATTGAAGAAGAAATATAAATATAATTATGGCAGCCTGTACCCCCCTAATGCCTGCCATTTTCACTCTTCGCTCTTTTACTCATATACAATAATATTTATTTCTCTTTTCCAGTCCCTAGTACACTTAGTATCTGCTTTAGCAATCACCACTGAATTACTAGTAAAATTTCCTCTTCAAAACCCTCTTCACTGCTCACTTTTCCCTTAATTTCACAAAACCCTTACAGTTAACCCTTTATTACACACTCCCCTTCCCATCTCACTTCACAGTCTGGCTTCCCCAATTAACTTCTAACTCCTTTCCATTCTGGTAGATCAGAAAGGTTTAATCCATGGTTTTATCCTTCCAAATCCCCCTCAATTCCATTTATCGGGGGTTGTGTGGTGTTGTGACTGCCTGACCTGTTCTGCTGACTCAGCCATTTTTAAAACACTGAGGGGAGTAACGCCACCTACAACCTGACTTTCCTTGAGTTTATAGATATAGTTGGCGTTTTCTGCTATGATTCTCTCACTGTACACTGGTCAGCTGAATATAGGTCAGCTACTAAAACATTAACCTTGACTGTTTAACTATTCACTTCATTCTCACGACTGGCACTGAGGGATATCCGACCTATAACCTTGGAGTTTTGTACTGTTGATTTGACGATGTCTCCTGTGTTTCCCTCTCGTTAGCACTGGTACAGGTGATATGATGGTGGTACAGATATGATGCTACTGTCAACAGATGAACGTCAGTAAAGATGAGAATTTCACTTCGCTAGTTGTACGTCTGGCAGTAGCGGCTGTTTGGATGCCGGTCAGCCATGTTTAAAGGCTCAAATCTTTCCCTCGTTTGGCACTGAAGAAAAAAGTCCTACAGACCTGTCATTTCCTTGGAGATTTAGTTGATCAGGTTTTCTGCCATATTGTCTTCCCGTTAAACACTGGTGCAGTTGATATGGAGGTCAGTTATTTCATTGTAGTGCAAAACGTCTCATGTCTGGTTCACGTCTGGCAGCAGGTCTGGTACTTGAATGCCGGTCCCTCTTTTGTCATATTTAGTCCATTTCGTTGTCGTCACCGTCAGTTTTTATTTCACTATAGGTTCCTTGCATGTAGTTGCAGCAGTACTTGCAAATTTGGCCATCACTGGAGTTCGGATAGGCCCAGGGGACGGCAAGATATAGGAGCAGCCTTGTTGCTGCTTGCTGCGGCTGCGGTGTTAAGGAAGGCTTCACAGTGACTTCACAGTAACTTCAGCATCATCACTGACTTCACTATCACCACAGTGACTTCACAATCATCGCAGTGACGTCACCAACTTCACAGTGACCAAACTTCACCACAGTAACTTCACCAAAATCATAGTGACTTCACCATCACTGTAACTTCACTACTATCACAGTAACACCACAGTAACTTCACCACCGCTACAGTAACTTCACCGCAGTAACTTCGCCAACAGTACGGTACCTTCACCATCACCAAAGTACCTTCATCACCCCCACAGTAAACTCACTACCACAACATTGACTTTAACCACCATCACAGTGACCTTACCACTACCACAGTGACTTTACTACCACCACAGTGACCCTACCACTACCACAGTGACTTTACTACCACCACAGTGACTTTACCATAACCACAGTGACTTTACTACCACCACAGTGACCCTACCACTACCAGTGACTTTACCATAACCACAGTGACTTTACTACCGCCACAGTGAGTTCACCACCATCACAGTGACTTCGCCACCACCATAATGAACTCAACATCAACTCTGTAACATCATGACCACCACAGTGACTTCACCATAACAGTGATTTCAACACTATCAAAATGACTTCACCATCATTATAGTAACATCACCATCACCACAGTAACTTCACCACCACAGTAACTTCACCACTACTGTAACTTCACTGTCATCACAGTAACATCATCACCACAGTAACTTCACCACTACCGTAACTTCACTGTCATCACAGTAACATCACCATCACCTCAGTAACTTCACCACTGTTACCCAGTATGCTACAGAAAAATATATAAAATAACGCTCGGTATATGTCATTTTCCATGTAGTGTACCGAAAGTGGACGTGTATATTCCCTGAAAGCGAACGCGTTTTATTCCTGTCAGTCAGGCAGCGGCCAGGACAGGAGCAGATGATTATTATTATAATCAAGGGGTAAGCGCTAAACCCGTAGGATTATACAGCGCCTGGGGGGGATGTGGAAGGGATGTGAAGCACAGATCAAATTCCCTAAATCAAGAGCCCCTCACCAACATCAAGGAACCTTCCCTGAGGGGAGGAGCAGATGAGATGTGTGGGATTAAGTTACTCACAGCAGAGGAAGCAAGACGTAACGATGTGGGTATGTGGTGTTGCGTAGTTTCTTTTAGTGTACGCTATTTCGTTTGTTTTGCGCTCAGTTGTTTGTAAAGCCCTAGTGTGTGCAAGGGCCTGTTTTGGAGAGCATTTAATATTTTAGCTGTAGGCTACGTAGCCGGCAGGAAGACGGGGGGGGGGCGGGGGTCTTTAAACCTCCCTGTTTATATAAAATATATATATATATATATATATATATATATATATATATATATAATATAAAATATATATATATATATAATATATTATATATATATATATTTTTTTTTTATTATCACACTGGCCGATTCCCACCAAGGCAGGGTGGCCCGAAAAAGAAAAACTTTCACCATCATTCACTCCATCACTGTCTTGCCAGAAGGGTGCTTTACACTACAGTTTTTAAACTGCAACATTAACACCCCTCCTTCAGAGTGCAGGCACTGTACTTCCCATCTCCAGGACTCAAATCCGGCCTGCCGGTTTCCCTGAACCCCTTCATAAATGTTACTTTGCTCACACTCCAACAGCACGTCAAGTATTAAAAACCATTTGTCTCCATTCACTCCTATCAAACACGCTCACGCATGCCTGCTGGAAGTCCAAGCCCCTCGCACACAAAACCTCCTTTGCCCCCTCCCTCCAACCTTTCCTAGGCCGACCCCTACCCCGCCTTCCTTCCACTACAGACTGATACACTCTTGAAGTCACTCAGTTTTGCTCCATTCTCTCTACATGTCCAAACCACCTCAACAACCCTTCCTCAGCCCTCTGGACAACAGTTTTGGTAATCCCGCACCTCCTCCTAACTTCCAAACTACGAATTCTCTGCATTATATTCACACCACACATTGCCCTCAGACATGACAAGCCTTCTCCTCGCTGCGACATTCATCACCCATGCTTCACACCCATATAAGAGCGTTGGTAAAACTATATACTCTCATACATTCCGCTCTTTGCCTCCAAGGACAAAGTTCTTTGTCTCCACAGACTCCTAAGTGCACCGCTCACCCTCTTTCCCTCATCAATTCTATGATTCACTTCATCTTTCATAGACCCATCCGCTGACACGTCCACTCCCAAATATCTGAATACATTCACCTCCTCCATACTCTCTCCCTCCAATCTGATATCCAATCTTCCATCACCTAATATTTTTGTTATCCTCATAACCTTACTCTTTCCTGTATTCACCTTTAATTTTCTTCTTTTGCACACCCTACCAAATTCATCCACCAATCTCTGCAACTTCTCTTCAGAATCTCTCAAGAGCACAGTGTCATCAGCAAAGAGCAACTGTGATAACTCCCACTTTATGTGTGATTCTTTATCTTTTAACTCCACGCCTCTTGCCAAGACCCTCGCATTTACTTCTCTTACAACACCATCTATAAATATATTAAACAACCACGGTGACATTACACATCCTTGTCTAAGGCCTACTTTTACTGGGAAATAATTTTCCTCTTTCCTACATACTCTAACTTGAGCCTCACTATCCTCGTAAAAACTCTTCACTGCTTTCAGTAACCTACCTCCTACACCATACACCTGCAACATCTGCCACATTGCCCCCCTATCCACCCTGTCATACACCTTTTCCAAATCCATAAATGCCACAAAGACCTCTTTAGCCTTATCTAAATACTGTTCACTTACATGTTTCACTGTAAACACCTGGTCCACACACCCCTACCTTTCCTAAAGCCTCCTTGTTCATCTGCTATCCTGTTCTCCGTCTTACTCTTAATTCTTTCAATAATAACTCTACCTTACACTTTACCAGGTATACTCAACAGACTTATCCCCCTATAATTTTTGCACTCTCTTTTGTCCCCTTTGCCTTTATACAAAGGAACTATGCATGCTCTCTGCCAATCCCTAGGTACCTTACCCTCTTCCATGCATTTATTAAATAATTGAACCAACCACTCCAAAACTATATCCCCACCTGCTTTTAACATTTCTATCTTTATCCCATCAATCCCGGCTGCCTTACCCCCTTTCATTTTACCTACTGCCTCACGAACTTCCACCACACTCACAACTGGCTCTTCCTCACTCCTACAAGATGTTATTCCTCCTTGCCCTATACACGAAATCACAGCTTCCCTATCTTCATCAACATTTAACAATTCCTCAAAATATTCCCTCCATCTTCCCAATACCTCTAACTCTCCATGTAATAACTCTCCTCTCCTATTTTTAACTGACAAATCCATTTTTTTCTCTAGGCTTCCTTAACTTGTTAATCTCACTCCAAAACTTTTTCTTATTTTCAACAAAATTTGTTGATAACATCTCACCCCCTCTCATTTGCTCTCTTTTTACACTGCTTCACCACTCTCTTAACCTCTCTCTTTTTCTCCATATACTCTTCCCTCCTTGCATCACTTCTACTTTGTAAAAACTTCTCATATGCTAACTTTTTCTCTCATACTACTCTCTTTACATCATCATTCCACCAATCGCTCCTCTTCCCTCCCGCACCCACTTTCCTGTAACCACAAACTTCTGCTGAACACTCTAACACTACATTTTTAAACCTACCCCATACCTCTTCGACCCCATTGCCTATGCTCTCATTAGCCCATCTATCCTCCAATAGCTGTTTATATCTTTCCCTAACTGCCTCCACTTTTAGTTTATAAACCTTCACCTCTCTCTTCCCTGATGCTTCTATTCTCCTTGTATCCCATCTACCTTTTACTCTCAGTGTAGCTACAACTAGAAAGTGATCTGATATATCTGTGGCCCCTCTATAAACATGTACATCCTGAAGTCTACTCAAGAGTCTTTTATCTACCAATACATAATCCAACAAACTACTGTCATTTCGCCCTGCATCATATCTTGTATACTTATTTATCCTCTTTTTCTTAAAATATGTATTACCTATAACTAAACCCCTTTCTATACGAAGTTCAATCAAAGGGCTCCCATTATCATTTACACCTGGCACCCCAAACTTACCTACCACACCCTCTCTAAAAGTTTCTCCTACTTTAGCATTCAGGTCCCCTACCACAATTAATCTCTCACTTGGTTCAAAGGCTCCTATACATTCACTTAACATCTCCCAAAATCTCTCTCTCTCTCCTCTGCATTCATCTCTTCTCCAGGTGCATACACGCTTATTATGACCCACTTTTCGCATCCAACCTTTATTTTAATCCACATAATTCTTGAATTTACACATTCATATTCTCTTTTCTCCTTCCTTAACTGATCCTTCAACATTACTGCTACCCCTTCCTTTGCTCTAACTCTCTCTGATACTCCAGATTTAATCCCATTTATTTCCCCCCACCGAAACTCCCCTACCCCCTTCAGCTTTGTTTTGCTTAGGGCCAGGACATCCAACTTCTTTTCATTCATAACATCAGCAATCATCTGTTTCTTGTCATCCGCACTACATCCACGCACATTCAAGCATCCCAGTTTCATAAAGTTTTTCTTCTTCTCTTTTTTAGTAAATGTCTACAGGAGAAGGGGTTACTAGCCCATTGCTCCCAGCATTTTAGTCCCCTCATACGACACGCATGGCTTACGGAGGAAAGATTCTTTTCCACTTCCCCATGGACAATAGAAGAAATAAAGAAGAACAAGAGCTATTTAGAAAAAGGAGAAAAACCTAGATGTATGTATATATATATATATGCATGTGCTTGTCTGTGAAGTGTGACCAAAGTGTAAGTAGGAGTAGCAAGATATCCCTGTTATCTAGCGTGTTTATGAGACAGAAAAAGAAACCAGCAATCCTACCATCATGCAAAACAGTTACAGGTTTCTGTTTCACAGTCATCTGGCAGGACGGTAGTACTTCCCTGGGTGGTTGCTGTCTACCAACCTACTACTATAATATATATATACTACTATAATATATATATATATATATATATATATATATATATATATATATATATATATATATATATATATATATATATTGTCTAACTTATTAGTAGCGGTGTGCTAGTGAGCTAATGTGAACCGTAGATTGTAAGTTGTACTTAAGTTACTTATTATTATAATGGATATAATTTTATATAGGTGAGTTTTGATGTCCTTCCTTATACAACATTAATTATTTGCATTCTTGCTTAATTTGTATGAGTACATGCTGGTCCAAGGTTTGCTGTGTTGTCAGTGTAATTTTATAACACCTAGACAGCAGTGTCAGCAGCCTTTAGCAGCCAGGAATATTTTATTTAAATTATGACATCAAAGTCGTAACAAACATCTCCACAGTGAAATCAAGATCACAGTAACTTCACCAACACGACAGAAAATTCGCTGCCATCTCAGTGACTTCATCACCACCACAGTAACGTTACCACCAACGCAATGACTTCAGCAATAACACAGTGCCTTAACTACCAAAACAGTGACTTCAGTATCACCATAGTGACTTCACCAATAAAAAAGTGACTTCATCACCATCAGAATTTTTTTTTAACACCACAGTGACTTCACCACCATCACAGTGACTATAATACCAGCACAGTGACTTCATCACCACTACCACCACAGTGATTTCACCAAATCACAGTGACGTCAGTACTATCACAGTAACTTCACAGTGACTTCAACAACATACCACAGAGACTTTACCACAATCACTGTAGCTTCACTATCTCTACAGTGACTTCTTCACCATCAAAGTGACTTCAACAAAATCAGTGGCTTCACCATCATCACTGAGACTTCCTCACTATCACTGTCTTCACTACTGTTAATACTACAGACAGATGGTGACTTCACAGTGGCTTCACTACCATCACAGTGACTTTACGATCACCACAGTGACTTTACGATCACCACAGTGACTTCACAACCACCACAGTAAGCTCACCACTACAGTAACTTTACTACCTTCACAGTAAAATCATGATCACAGTAACTTCACCACCACCCCAGTAACTTCCCCACCACCACATTAACTTCACCACCACAGTAACTTCACTATCACTACAATAACTTCACTACCATTACAGTAATATCCCAATCACCACTGTAACTTCAGCCCCATGATAACTTCACCACTACCATAGTAACTTCAACACAACCAGAGTAATTTCACCACCACAGTAGCTTCACCACCACAGTAGCTTCACCACCAATATAATAACTTAACCACCACATTACCTTCACCACAGTAGCTTCACCACCAACATAATAACATCACCACCACAATAGCTTTACCACAGTAACTTCACCACCACATAAACTTCACCACCACAGTAGCTTCACCACAATCATAGTAACTTTACCACCACAGTAACTTCACAACCACAGTGACTTCACCACGGCAGTTACTTCACCACCACAGTAGCTTCACCACGAGCATAGTAACTTTATCACCACAGTAACTTCACCACCACAGTAACTTCACCACCACTTCAATAACTTCACCACAGTAACTTCACATCCACAAGGTGTTTACCATGACTAAAGATTGACTGCATCTTCTTTACTATAACAGGAGTTTAGCTAACACAGGTTGACAGTGACTTCACCACCATTATTGGCTGATAATGACCTCGCCTCACCACCGCCAAAGGCTACAATGGCTGACAGTGAATTTATCACCACAAACGAGTGACGGTAACAATTTCACCGCCTGAGGCCAACAGTGACGTCACCACCACTAGTGGCTAATAATGACTTCACTATCACAACATAATGACTGCGACTTCACCAGAACCACGTGTTGACTGAGACTTCACCATTAATACCTCTATTCCCTGCTGACTGTGACTTCACCGTAAATACCACCATCTCAGGATGTATTGTCACCACCTCAATCTGACAGTGACCTCAGGCTGATATTGACCAGAATTGCACACCTCTTCAATCTGGCAATGAGTGTCATCTCCATGTTCTTAATTAGGCTTCAGATTGCCTCACCACTACATGCTGACAGTGTCTGCAACTATCTAGAAATATAGACTGACTGACTGTAATGAGCAACATTGACAGTTCGTCAGTGACTACAATTACTTATCATTTCATGCTGCCAGAGGCTTAGAATTACCTTTCACCACAGACTGACAGTGATTACAATAATCTACCACAACAATCTAACAGTATCTTATAATCCATCCACTTTCTCATTCCCTCTTCATGCAGAAAATTGTTATAGTCTTGTATCTCAACCACAGTATATATTCAATCACTATTACATCCTGAGAATGACAAAATTTCCAGAAGTTTCATGAAGATTAACAATTGCCAGTTACCATTGCTACAATTACCTTTCATTCGTCGCTCCACCTCTGGGACGAGCGGACGTGTGCTGAGCCTGCCCTCTGCTGTCAGCCGGTGACAACTTGGTTTTCACAAAATGGCGCAGCAGGCAAGAAGAAGGGTAAATACTATCGGCATAGAAGTGGTGCGTGGAGCTGTGCATGCCCACTCGGCTCAAGTTTTATTACCTGCCATCATCAGGGACACATACGGCATTGCAAATGAAGAGCTGTATGGTGTAGCCTTGAACGGGGCATATAGAATTTTTGTGAGGTTTCGCACTGCAAGCGTATACGAAGACATAGTCGCTAGATTTCAAGATCTTTTTGTATCAATAAATCCTGCTGTGACGGTAAGGCTACATGATGTGTCCCATCATTATACATTCGTGAAGATCAGGAATGTACCCTTTGAGGCTGATGAGGCAGACCTACGTGCCGTTTTTGAGAAGTTTGGGACCGTTCATATGGCGACATTGGGAAAGTGGAAGGATCATATGCTGGGATGCCTGAGGGAAGTTTTTCCTTGAAAATGACATTGAGGCATCTCATTCCTTCCTATGTTTACCTAGAAGACTTCAGGACTCAAGTAATGGTGACCTACGTTGCTGCACAGTGTGTTCAACGACAGGGTACACAGGCAGATGATCAACATAAGGAGGCATCGGAGGACCATGAGCAGACGAATTTGGCACGACCTGAGTCGATTTCCTTGAGCAAGACTTGGAGTGTGGAGGTTGAGGAGGCCTTGAGGGACGAAGAGTGTGTAACTCTTCCAAGAGTCATGTGCTGGAAATAAATGGTATAAAATACCGACACAATGGAAATATAAACACAAATGCAGTATAATGTGATCCTTTATTGACAACGTTTCACCCACACAGTGGGCTTTTTCAGGTCACACACGGATCTACCTGGGGTTGGAAGGTACGAGAGTATTTATAGTCAGAATGTTGAGGTCAGGTGGAGAATCCTGCATCTGATGATCTACCGGGTGGGGTTATAGAGTCTTGGGTAGCTTGGCAGGGGTATTGGACAAGTTGTAGACCTTCTGCAGTGTTCTTATGTGGGATAGCGATGAAGAAGTTTCTTGGCGAGTGGTTCAGCTATGTTATAGAAGCCATTGTTCTGGTTGAAATTGTTGGTTATAGAGATAAGCGATGATTCCAGGATTCTTCTGTATTGAGTGTTGTCTTCTGTGGCTATAAGTCTTGAGTTTCTGTAGTTAATTAAATGGTTGTGTGAATTGCGATGTTGTACACAGGCATTCCTTGTATCGTCAGTCCTGCTTGCATATTGGTGTTCTGAAATGCGTGTTTGGAGGTCTCTTGATGTTTCGCCCACATAAAATTTGTTGCAGTCATTACAAGGGATTATGTATACCCCTGCAGAGGATGGAGGCTTGTCCTGTCTACTACTGGTGATGTCCTTGATGGTCGTGGTTGTGGAGGTAGATACTTGGAATGATGTTTTGGCAAAGATGTTGGAAACATGTTTGGCAATGGAGATGTTGGGGAGGACTATGTATCTCTTCTCGGCAGTGTCTTCTCTGGGTGTGTTGAAGATGTTTAATGCCCGCCGTCTGCAGTCTCTGATGAAGTGACGAGGATAGTGGAGTGTAGAAAATACTTGTTCAATTATAGTGCAACTATAGTTCAACTATGTGTTGGCTTTACGTGTTTCTCCTTCGAAAATCACCTCTTTCAGCAGACTTTTGGACTACCCATGGGTTCGCCACTCAGTGCAGTCCTGGCGAACTTATACATGGAACATCTAGAAGCCGAACGTTTCTCCACCATCATTCCTTCGTCTGTCACCTGGCTCCGTTATGTTGACGACATTCTCCTCATAACTCCTAAACGCTTCAACGTTCAAGCTCTCCAAGACAAGCTCAACCAGGTCGAGCCTTCAATCCAGTTCACACTTGAAGAAGAAGTCGACAACACTCTTCCTTTCCTTGATGTTCTGCTCTGCAAAGCTGACCACGAACTTCGTTTTAAAGTCTATCGAAAACCCACCAACCAAAACGATCTTCTCCACTTCTACTCTCACCACGACACCAAAACCAAACGTGGTGTGATTTTAGGCTTCTTCCTACGTGCACTCAGAATCTGCAGCAATGAGTTCCTTGAGGATTAATGCACTATAATTGAACAAGTATTTTCTAAACTCCACTATCCTCGTCACTTCATCAGAGACTGCAGACGGCGGGCATTAAACATCTTCAACACACCCAGAGAAGACACTGCCGAGAAGAGATACATAGTCATCCCCAACAACTCCATTGCCAAACATGTTTCCAACATCTTTGCCAAAACATCATTCCAAGTATCTACCTCCACAACCACGACCATCAAGGACATCACCAGTAGTAGACAGGACAAGCCTCCATCCTCTGCAGGGGTATACATAATCCCTTGTAATGACTGCAACAAATTATGTGGGCGAAACATCAAGAGACCTCCAAACACGCATTTCAGAACACCAATATGCAAGCAGGACTGACGATACAAGGAATGCCTGTGTACAACATCGCAATTCACACAACCATTTAATTAACTACAGAAACTCAAGACTTATAGCCACAGAAGACAACACTCAATACAGAAGAATCCTGGAATCATCGCTTATCTCTATAACCAACAATTTCAACCAGAACAATGGCTTCTATAACATAGCTGAACCACTCGCCAAGAAACTTCTTCATCGCTATCCCACATAAGAACACTGCAGAAGGTCTACAACTTGTCCAATACCCCTGCCAAGCTACCCAAGACTCTATAACCCCACCCGGTAGATCATCAGATGCAGCATTCTCCACCTGACCTCAACATTCTGACTATAAATACTCTCGTACCTTCCAACCCCAGGTAGATCCGTGTGTGACTTGAAAAAGCCCACTGTGTGGGTGAAACGTTGTCAATAAAGGATCACATTATACTGCATTTGTGTTTATATTTCCAGTCATGTGCTGCCGGGCAGGCACCGGAGACCAGAGATGTGGTGTTGCTTGGTGAGGACAGGGCCGTGGAGGCTATCATTGATTCAGTCCTTTACGACCTGTTAGGGACCCCAGGAGAGGTCTCCGTTGAGGGGCTTGTGGGTGCCCTGGATACTGCTGGGGTTCCAGGTGGTGAGGGGGGGGGCATGTCAGAGACCCAGGTTGAGGCTGGGTTGCAAATTGGCACTGTGGTGGCGGAAGTGCACGAGGATGGCTTGCGGGTGAAGGCAGGGAGAGAGGCTCGAGGGTCACGGAAGAGAGCTGCAGTGCTCTCAGATGTGGACGATGTGCTCACTCCGGCACAGCGTTCAGGCAAAAAGGTTTGGGGGGATGTGGTTGAGCATGGACCTGGGGGGTCCAGGGGCAGGGGGCATGTGAAAGCAGATCACAGAATGGTGATTGAAGACCAAGGGTGTATAAAGGGGAAGGGGGATAAAGGTGTTGTAGTATGTAAAGGAAAACCTCCATTGACAAATTCAAGAGTCTCTCTATAAATATTAATGGTCTGAGAAATTATAGGAAGTGTGTATGGTTTCATGAGCTTCTTATTAGGTATGGTGTAGATGTAGTGTTCGTACAAGAGCACAACCACAAGCTGGGTTGTATGTTGATGATTGAGGGGTATACTGTATATGCGGCACACTCATCGAGATTGAAAGGAGGAGTAGCTATTTTGGTGAGGGAAGCTAGCCCGTTTACTATACATCATTGCGAGGAGGGGGGGAGGGGAGGGCTATAAGAGTGGACAGGATGTGGGGAAGGGAATAGATGTCTTTTGTGTGTGTGTTTATGGTCCAGCGGAGGGGGACAGTGGAGTGAAGAATGTGTTTGTACCTGATGTGTTGGTGTATCACTAAGGTCGCTTCCAGCATTAGCTGTGGTGGGAGGGGACTTGAATTGTGTCATACGCCGTAGGGATGTGGAACCTAGGGGAGCAGGATATTGTTCTGGCGTTCTGAGGGATCTGTTAAACGGGATGGGGTTGGTGGATGTGGGGGAGGGGCAGCATGGGAGGTGGAGCACACCTTTGTGAGGCAGGGGTATGCTGCATGGCTGGACAGAATATATGTATCAAGGAAAGCAGTGGTGTGGAGTGTAAGGGTTTTGGATGTGTTTTTCTCTGATCATAGAGGTGTTTTGGTGGGTTTGGGATGGGAGGGACGGCCAAACAGGTATAAGAGTTTCTAGAAATTGAACTTTCGGTTGCTTCAAGATGTTGAGGGGAGGGTCCTATTTGCACAATGGTGGAAAGGCTTATGGGAGGGGATGGAAGTCAATGAGGATGTGTTGAGATGGTGGGATACAACGGCGAAGACGAGGATTAGAGAGTTCTGTGTACGACAGGGACGGCACAAGAATCAGTTGGCTTACGGGCTTATTAGATATCTTGAGGGGCAGTTAAGGGAGTATCATGAGAAAGGGGGGGAGCCCCAGTGGCAGGCATAGAGGGAGTGAAGGAACGCGTAATGGAAGTACAAAATGAGAGGTTTGATGTGGCAAGGGTTTTAGGGGGGTTGGAGGAGGTCATGGGGGGTGATAGACCATCGGTGTGTGTCCTGCAAGGGCAGGGGAGCCGGCACGTTGCAATGGAAATGGTGGGTTTGAGGGTTCTTGAGGACATCGAGGGGTATAGGGAGGGACAAGATTTGGTGACAACGGAGGGGATGGGAGGGTATGTCGATGCTTGGCTTAGTGTGTATATGAGGAGTGAGGGTGTGAGTGAGGTGGCTTTAAGGGAGATGGGTGAATGGGTGCAGTGTGTGCTTGATAGGGATGACAGGGAACAGTTACAGGGGCCTATTGTGGAGGAAGAGGTGTGGACGGCTTTAATGGGTATGAGCAGGGGTAAGGTGCCGGGAATAGATGGGCTGCCTGCAGAGTTTTACATACAGCATTGGGGAGTATTAAAAGACATTTTGGTACAATTGTTTAATATCATAAAAGAGAGGGGTGTTTTGGGACCATTGCAGGTGACAGCGCTAGTAGTTCTGGTGCCAAAGGGTGAAAGTCAGTGTACGGTGAGAGATTACCGAATGATATCACTCATGTGCGAAGACTACAAAATTTTTGCTAAAATTTTGGGAAATCATATCAAGAAAGCCATAGGAAAGGTAATAGTGAGGGGTCAATATGGGATTCCGGGGAGATCAATGTATGAGGGGCATGGGGTTATTAGAAGGTTTATTGAGGGTTTGTGTGAGGGGAAATGAGGTGTGCTGGTGTTGGATTGGAGAACGGTGTACGACAGTGTCGAAAGGGAGGCTCTGTGGAGAATCAAGGAGCGGCAGGGGTTCGGGGAGGACATTGTAAATTGGGCATGTACTTTATATCAGGGAGCCGGGATGTGCGTTCAGATTAATGGGACGGTGGGGTTGCATGTGAAAATGGACAGGGGATTGAGGCAGGGATGCCCATTGTCACAAATATTATTTGCATGTTTACAGAATCCGTTTTACAGGGCAGTGGAAAGGTGCATACAGGAGGAGGTAAGGGAGGACAAACGAGGTGGGATTCCCGGTATCATAGGTTATGTTGATGACACGACTGTCCCAGTGAGTGGGAGGGAGGGATTGGAAGGTCTGGAGAGAGTTATAGATGTTTTTGGGATGGCAACAGGTATGGCAGTGAATGTTCATAAATCAAAGCTCATGAGATTAGGCGAATGGGATGGGCGGGAGCGCCGGGGTGAGGGGTGAGGTGGTGTGTCGTGGACAGGGTGAAAATTTGTGGAGTTGTGTATATGGGTAATGCTCAGATGGCGAGGGAGGTTAATTCAAAGGGTGTGGTAGATAGAGTATTGGGAAGATTGACAGGGTTGCGGCCGACACATCTTACGCTACACCAGAAGGTCATTGTGGTCAATGTGCTTTTGTACAGCAAAATATGGCATGTGGCAGCTTTGTACCCTTTGGTGTATGAGGATGTCCGGAGATTGTTGAGTAGAGTTTTCCGTTTTATCTGGGGTTCGGGATGCGATTGGTTGAGAAGGGAGGTGGTAACACTTCCGGTGACCTTGGGAGGGCTGGGGTTAATTCACTTGGAAAAAAGTTTGAAGTGTGTATATGTGAAACATGGGTTTCTAAGGGTTCGGGGGGAGGGGAGTGGAGGGTTGGGGATGCTGCAGGAAGGTATTAGGAGATGGAGGGGACGGGATTTGAGGGATGGTGAGGAGTTGTTGCGTCTATTAATGATGGTCAGAGATCCGAGCAACATGCGGGTAGGGTCTATGGAGAGGAAGTTATGGCCTAGGGTGGCAGTGGCAATAGAAGGAGTGTACCCGACATACTCATGGAAAGACATTTGGGGTCGATTAAAAGGGTTACGCATCCGGCCGCACGTGAGGGAGGTAATGTATACGTTTCTTCACGGAATATTGCCGTCTGGGGTTGTGTTACGTAATAGGCGAATAAGGGAGGGTGGGGCGTGTCAGGTTTGTGGGGTAGATGAATCAGCTTTTCATATAGTTTATTTTTGCAAAAGCCTAGGGGTTGTGAGGGAATGGTTAGGGAAAGTAATCAGGTATGTGGGGGGGGAAAGGGTTGTCAGTATTGAGAGTGCTCAGATTAGATGTAGGTGGGGTAGGGGTAAAGATTCAAAAGGCAGTGGCTTACTTAGTGGTTGATTTAATTTTTCTATCATGGGCAATGAGAGACAAAGGGGTGGAGAAACGTAGGATGGCCATAGCAGCATCCTTTTATAGAACAAAGTGTCGCAACTGGGAAATATATGGGGGGAGGTGGGAGAGGGATTTCTCGGAGGGCTATAGAGATTTTCTTTTGAGGGATTTATGGGCTTTATAAATTGTCAGGAGCATGAACGGGCTGGCCTTCCCCGGACGGGATGGGGGGGGGGTTGGGGGTTGGTGTGTGTCGCAGAGGTCGATTTTGTGTGTGTGTGGAAAGGGTATTGAGGTGGGTGGTAATCTACTGACATGTTTTACATATTGTGTGTGTGGTAATATTGATTTACGGTAATGGCATTGTAATTGGAGTTTTACTATAATAATTGCATGTATTTGCTTCAAGTTGTTTTCTAGGCGCTTTGCACTGTGATCATGCACGATGTCCACAGATATTTTGTGATATGTTTGTATTAATGTCTGCGCATTATTGTTCGTCACTGGTGATCTGCAATTCTCAGTTTTGTTATGAGAGTAAAGAGTTTAATGTATGCCAGATGGTGTAAATAAAGATGGGCAACCGTGGTATTATTTATAGGTTTTTGTGGTTAGGTGTGTGACCTAGCACGGTCTTTATGTGTTGCTTATGTGTATATTTTATGTTGTATTGTACTGCTGTCATTAGCACAATGTTATGTCCGTATAATGTATTTGGTACAGCTGTATAGAGCTTGATGTTATAGTTGCAGCTGTGTTATTGTTTTTATCGCTTGGAATTGCATGTTTCAATGTGTAGAAGCTTATATGTGTTGGGGTTTTGAGACTAAGTTTATACTTATGGCACTGTAGTTATTTTGTATGTCTTTGTGACTTTCCTAAATCACTAGTCTTGTGTAATACATATTGTTATGTAACTGAAGAAATTAGGACAGTTACACAAATTAATGTTTTGATCAATGCTGTGATCATTAAGTGTGTGAAAGATGTGGATGTATTTATAGATGGGTTTTCGTGTATGTGACAGCTATTTCTTCAATTTGTATGTGTGTCAGTGAATGGTATGTATGTATTTTGGCGTGGTTGATACGCTCTCTTTTTTTCTTTTGTATGAGGTTTAGCAAAATTGCACTTAAGATGTGCATAGTCGAAACCTTGTTCATATTCTGTGTTGTGGTATTATTTACTTTTTATACCTAATTGTAATTTATATTGTTTTTAAATAAAATATAAACAAAAATTACCTTTCATTGCCACAGGAGTATAGTAGCTACAATAACATGTAAACTTAACAGGCTGACAGTTGTTTACACCCTGGAGCGGTGTATCGCGGTGCAGTATCCACTGAGACGATCAACAATCTGTACGGTGGGGAGAGCTAAGTTATCCATCTGTGTTATCGTTATCACGACTGCTCTGTGTTACCTGTACCTGCTGGTAACTTACGGCACCACTGCAAGCGTAAGTAAACCTCAGATTGTCATAGTTTTCTCTGGCTTCAAATCATTTGTAATCATGAGTGAGATGGAATCACAGTAAAATGTTTTAACTACAAATTAGAAAAAATAATTGCAAACAAAATAATGAAAAGGAAATGTCTAAATACTTTGGTGAAGTTAGATTGCAGAGGGGCTAAATATCTCAGAAATACCACCATATAGGCACACATTTGTAAATCTGTTCGGCTCTGACAGGAGGCTCAATATCACATAACCAGGTAATGGAGTTCACTTTTCAAGGAAAACCATCTGCCCAGCCTGGTGAGAGTGCCAATTATTTATGCTCATCTGGAAGCTTAAAGACTCAACTTTTGTAACACTGTCAGGTAGGAAAAATACTTTTGTCTTGAGCTGCGTCTGGGTGTTTATATAGCGCATGCTGTTGTAGGATCCCTAGTAAAATGATATGTTTCTCAGAAATTAACCTTATTATTACAATAGGATCTCCCTTTTCTGTTTTCTTGTTAATTTGGTCTTTGATTTTAATAGCTTCAGGCGTTCCATTATATACATTTCTTTACAGAGAATTTTTCGCAATTAGGGAACTCATTCATTGCGAGGCATTTAGAAAAGCATTGCAAACAGCAAAGGTTGTGCTATCATCTGTTGATTAATAAGGATCACCGAATTTATTAAGAAGTCAATGAATTTAGTCGCTACATGAGCACTCTGGTAATGTGAAGGAACAAACCACGGAACAGGGGAGGATCGAACTCACGGCAAGCGAGTCGTAAAACTCCAGGCCACCGCGTAAGCCACCGGGCCAGCTGGCTACAATAGGATTCACCCAACTAGGTATATTTATACACCATAGGAAGGTTAGCATGGGCCCCACATTACCACAAATGCAAGTTTTTGCAGATGGTCACAATGGGGACCGTGCTAACCTCTCTATGATGTATAAATATACCTAATCAGATGAATCTTATTGTAGCTAGCTGGCCCAGTGGCTTAAGCATTGGCCTGAAGTTTTACGACTCGCTTGCCGTGAGTTCGAGCCTCACCCGTACTGTAGTTGGTTTGCAATCGTGTTATTACGATTTCATGAGAAATGTGAGTGAACGTTCTAGCAGATATTAATTTCATAGTAGCTGTAAAACTTCTATATTGAGGTGATTTGAGAGTTGAAAAACTGTTTGCTTTGTCTACTGGGACAATCTGTTCGATGAATTCTTCAAATGAAGGCGTCCGGGAGCTTAGAAAATGTACTTATGTATACATGGAAGCCACTAGCAGGGTTGAAGGCACGTATGTTGCATTCACGGCAAGTGCCTCTTGCTGCTAAATATTGTAGAATGAAGGTGGGTACTTTACAGGGTATGTTCAGTCCTGGACTTGCAGCCATAATGGAACTCACAACCACAGGCTGAGTAAAAGGGGTGAAGTTAGGCGGTGGTGAGAAAGGTTATGAAGGTAGACACACAGAATAATAGGATTAAAAATGATTCTGCACTCACCTACAGTCCCATATATACAAATATTTCTGTTCTATGAAGAAAAAAAAGCGATTTTAGTCACACTGTTACTGAAAACTGATCATTTTCAACTTTTCTCTTCAGTGGGTGAAAATAGTGGGGCAGAAGATGAACATATAATGTTTTTTTTTATTTCTGAGAGCAGACTGAGCAGGTAATCTTGAGGGATGAAAGAGGGAGATGAAGTAATCTTGAGGGATGAAAGAGGGAGATGAAGGATACGAGAACAGACTGGAATATGGTTTATTTTTAATGCATATATACTCATCCATGTGGAAAAAGACACTTATGTACAGTTCAGGACATTTATTAAAGGAAACGTTTCGCCACGAGTGGCTTCTTCAGTCCTAATACCATACCATTTCCTCATACTCATCCATTTTGATCCATTTCACTAGCTGGCATTCATGATAGTAAACAATGTACACAAAGATGAAGACTCAGTTTTTGTGTGACTAAAACAATGGACACATAAAGATCTGTGCTGTTCACAATCTCCCTTGCACCATTATAGAGGAACCACCAGTCATTTAACCTCCACTTACTGACCATTAAGCATCATTTGTGCACGAACCTCTCTTCTTCACCCATTGCTAAATATACTACAATTTCCAATTTCTTTATTGTAAGGACAATTTTCTGTAATGCAGAAAATTGTCATTACAATAAAGTCTGGGTTTGATGCTAAAACTGATGTATGCTAAAACTGGACTGTGTTAGCTTAAACTCTTGTTTCGGTGTATGGTATACATAGTAGACAGGCGTGGTATACTTCCTCATCAGGAACAAAGTTCAAGTCCTCCATCCACCTTTCGGTTTATTTAATGACAGTCTTTCATTACTATTAGAATCAAGGGGTGAGTTTAAAGATGGCTATAGGCCTTCCTTGTTGCAATCAATACATCAGGAGCTTGCAATTTTGCAGGAAATGGGATAAAATCCAAGAAAACACAATTAAAATGTCCTATTTCTTCAATACAATGAGAATTTATCTGTCCTGCCAAATAATCTTGAAAGATTTAACATACAAGTAGCTTTTAAGAATGCACGGATTGTCAAAAGAATTCTGATAAAGAATTCTCAACAATAGTGCATCGGAGGTGTGTATAGAATTGGTTGCAATGAGTGCAGCTTATCTTATGTGGGACAGACTGGCAAATCTCTAGATATCAGGATATTGCAACACCAATATTTTTTAAAAACTGCCCAAGATTCCAATACCATTTTAGAGACATTAGAGTCTGTAATAACATGGCAAATTGGCAGGAAGCCAAAGTCATTGTCCCTTGTTCCACTTGGCTTGGAAGAAACATTATAGAATCAATCATCATAACACATGATAAGCTTTCAGTATATTATAATAGTGGTGGCTTATTAAAATTAGATTTGTTCATAGCAGAGATTCGTTCATAGCCTAAAACAGGAGTCTTATACATAGGTGATGGATTGTAGCAAATACAGCACACAGAGGGAAAGGGTCGGCTTTGATGGTTAGACCAGAGTCTTCTTAAGAACCTTGTTGGATAAAACTATGACCTAACTATGGCCATTGTACCTTTGGGTAAGCTACATATGTCCCCCCTTTAAATGAGTTCCCTATTAATTGAGTTCCCCTTTATATGAGTTGCCGTGAACCATTTTCAAAGGTATGGAAAATACCCAGACAGTTGCCAGATATCAGTATTCAGAATGATAAGCCTTTTACATCATATCAATATTGACAGGATTCATGCCACTAATTGCTATGCTTATCAAGCTGCCACGATAGTATTAGTGCTTGCTGGATGGCAGTCTTATAGTGCCATAAAAAGTAGTCAACCTTCCAGGCACTAGGCACTGGCAAAGGTGGCACACCTGGGCACTTATTCAATGCTTCCCTCCCTCATTCTAGCAAAAATGCTCACTCTGAACGTGTTTGCTTGGATTCTTATCCTCTTTCCTGCAACACTGCAAGCTCCTGATGAAGTGTTGATTGCAACACGAAAGGTCTAGAGCTGTCTTTCAGCTCCCCCAGTGGTTTTGCATCTTGCATCGCTTGTTCGTGATACATACATTTTCCTTATTAACACATCGACCTTTCCCGACCGAAGCATGGCAAACCAAGAAATATGAAACACTTTCATTATCATTCACTTCATCACTGCCTTGCCAGAGGCACGCCTACACCCTTCCTTAAGAGCACAGGCAATGAATTTCGTACCTCCAGGATTCAAATTCAGCTAACCAGTTTCCTTGAATCTGTTCATAAATGTTAATTTGATAACACTCCAACAGCACGTCAAGTCATGAAAATCATTTGCCTTTACACAATCTTATCTAACCTTACAAAGGATGACCCCTATCCCCTCCATCCTTCCACTACAGATTCATGCGCCCTACAACTATATCAGCAACCCATCATCAGCCCTATGGATAGTACATTTAGAAACCCCACATTCCTTTCTAATGTCCAAGATTCTGATTCTCTGCATAATATTCACACCGCAAATGACCCTCAGATACGACATCTCCACTGCCTCCAGCCTTCACCTTTTCCACCTGCATCAATTCTGATTCACCTCGTCTTTCAAAGACCCATCAGCTGACAGGTCAACTCCCAAACATCTGAATACATTCACTTCCTCCACACTCCCTCTCTCCAATCTGATATTTAATCTTTCGTCACCTATTCTTTTTGTTATCCTCATCTCCTTACTCTTTCCTATATTAACTTTTAATTTTCTTCTTTTACATTCCCTACCAATTTCATCTACCAACCTCTGCAACTTCTCTTCAGAATCTCCCAAAAGCAGTGTCATCAGCAAAGAACAACTGTGACAACTTCCACTTTGTGTTAGATTCTTTATCTTTTAGTCTCATGCCCTTGCCAACACCCGAGCATTCACTTCTCTTACAACTCCATCTATAAATATACTGAATTGGTGACATCGCACTTCCCTGTCTACTGTCTACTGGAAAATAATCTCTCTCCTACAAACTCTAACCTGAGCTTCACTATCCTCGTAAAAGTTCTTCACCGCTTTCTGTAGCCTACCTCCTATTCCATACATTTGCAACATCTGCCAGATTGAATATGTAGTAATGACCATGCGACCACAACATTAGTGACATATCGATTACCACAAACGTGCTGTCAGACTCCAGTCCATTTCGTTATCAAAGACTTTAAATTCTGAATCCAAATGTATCTGGCACTTCTTTTTAGGGAATTTGCTATCATCTTTCTCATAAACAAGGGAAAGACGATCTCATTTTAAAGAGGTGAACCTACCCCACTATTGGGTAAACACTGGTTTAACCACAGAAGGGGACAGGAAAAGCCGACACTAAGTATCTTTCAGTTCGTCATAGTGGAACTACATTTACGATAGTCTAATGAAATCAGATAGGAATTTGACTTCAGATTATGTACAAAGCCCTCAGTAATAAGAGTCAGGTTTAAAAAAAACAAAACGAATATCTATCATGTTTTACAATTGCTGGCCCTAAAATATTTCTTTCCAGCCAAGAGGAGCAAGGAACCAAAACTCTGGCTTCTGAACAATTTGCAGGATTATTGCAAGATTAGCTGTGGTTGATTTTTTCATTTGATTTCAGAGCTATTTGTATCGATTATCTGTCTCGTGTAAAATAAGTTGCAGTAATTACAACCGATCCTGTAAACACTGCCAACACAGTGTTGAAGGGAATTCTTAATGAAAATATTTCTAACTGTCCCTGAATTCATAAAAAGCTATTTGAATGTTGAATCTTTTTAGAGCATTCAGCAAGGCAGATCAGTTCTGATTGTATGGGAGAACCAGCACATTCTTAATCTGAGGAGCTATTCTAGGTTCAGTCCTATGAAAACACTAGTTAACAATTTATGAAAAGTTGCATGCATTTTAAATAAGATTACTTAGTTCTTATGTATTTTCATGTCCTGAATCCAAATATCACCTTGGAAAATGCATATTGGCTATAGGCTTAAATATACGAGACATGTAATATTTGATTATATTATTATAACAAACAATATGTGTCAGTATGTTTTAAACTCTAATCCGTACCTATCTGCCTTTTTGCTTGATGCTTATATTTAGCTGAAGAATCATCTCTTACCAATGTCCAACAATAGTCTGCAAACATTCTTGTGCCCCATTTGCCCTGGTACCATTCTTCCATGGTTGAAATATCTTGGTGAAACCTTTCACCATGTTCGTCAAAAACTGCCCCCACAGTTCGATGGATTTTAAGTGACATGTTACATCCCATATTCAAGTAAGCCTTAATGAGGTTTTCCACCAATTCTTCATAGTTGCCTTCCCTTCTGTTTCCGAGAAATCCTTTCTTCATTAACTTGAATACTTCGCAAGCAGCTTTCTCTTCCCCATGAAGGACTGATTCAAAGTCTCCATCTTGAAGAAGCTCTCAACTCTGAGGACCATTGAAGACTACTTCTCTTATCTTAGCAATTATATGACGTTTCTGTGATGCAAAGGTCACCTCACCACAAATGTAGCAGAAGTTGTCTGCACTATTTACATAATTACGGGACATCTGAAAGAAGAAAACAAAAAATTAGAAGATAAACAGTATATTTATTAATTAATTTACCATTATAATACAGAGCGTGACAGCTAAGCTGATGCATTTATATCATTCAGTACGGAAATAAAATTCACTGTGCAAGCTATTGATATGCCTCGCATGCATATAAATATCTTGCTCAGTGAATATTTATTATCAGTTTAAAAAGTGTTTGGCTAAGAAAATCAGACCTTTCACCTCAAATTACAAACTTGGACATCACAACTATGAAGGTCAGTCAGACTGTGAGTGTGGTAAGAAACACACTGCCACAAGCCTGTTGGAACCTGTTGTGACATGTAGGTTTATATTGAAAAGTAGAACTAACAAACAATTTTAGCCATGATATTTATTATCAGAGACCTAAAATTAGTTTGAAATTTCCTAGCTGCCCGCAACGCCTTTTCTACAAACTACTTAGGGTACCGCAGTTTCATTTTTTCCTTCGAACTCACTCACAATGAACTGCACACAACTTAATCAACTTAGTAATAGTATTCTTTATCGAATGTCATGGGGAACTTCATCTAATTCTTCATCCAGATAGGATAACAAATCCAACACAGGAACATGAGTAAACAACGAAGCCACCTTAAAACTTAGTGTAAAATCGTTGAATGTGTTCAAATTCTGCAATTTGTCAGTGATATCAACATTGTCTTTTTTTTGTAATAATGTTGGTAGAATTACCGACAATGTGTAAAGTAAAAGGACGCAAGTGCAACTAATGTGACATTTTTATTGTGGCAACGTTTCGCTCTCCAGGAGCTTTGTCAAGCTGTTACAAACAATATATGAACACAGAGGGTATACATAGGCTCAGAGTGAGGTGTAATACTAGTGGCAGTAGTAGTAGTAGTAATGTAAGTTGTAGTAGTAGTAGTAATACAATTAATTTGCACATGAGTAAAAGGATATTAAAGCTATTACTTGGGTAGTATAAAAATAAGTTAGACAAATATTTCAAATACTACCCAAGTAATAGCTTTTATATCCTTTTACTCGTGTGCAAATTAATTGTATTACTACTACTACTACTACAATTTACATAACTACTACTACTACTACCACAAGTATTACACCTCACTCTAAGTCTATACATACCCTCTGTGTCCATTGACAAAGCTCCTGGAGAGCGAAACGTTGCCACAATAAAAATGTCACATTAGTTGCACTTGTGTCCTTTTACTTTACATTTTATTTACGTGCGCTTCAAAGATGCCAAGCATTGGAATTCATACTTTTATCAAACATTTGAATAATTTATATATCGCTGACTCCACCGACCTAGTAACTGGTCTCGCTGGAAATCCCGGCTCATGAGTTTTAATCATCAGTACATATAAGGTAATTGTTTAATCAATTCCTCATTACTTTTCAGTAAAGCTCTAAGCTCTTTATTAAACTTACTATTAACCTGATCAATAAGGTTGTTATTTAGAGGGGCGTAAGTTTCCCCGTCTTCTAATAATACGTTCATTTTCCAGTACACTCTACCTTGTCCATTACTACTATCGCATTCGCTGTGTCTGCTCTCGTAATGTGAAGTCTACGATCTTTCTTTTAATTCATATGCTATATAATCCTGTGGGTTTAGTGCTCCCCCATGATTATAATAATAATAATCTTTAATTCATAGTATGAGCTAACAAATTCGTAGTATGAGTTAACAAATTCATAGTATGAGTTAACAAATTCGTAGTATGAATTAACAAATCTTTGAGGATAGTTCGGTTCTGCTGGTGTGAGCAAAGCCATTACACTATGCCTTTGTAAATGTTGAACTTTCCGGGCATAGCTCACCTTGTTTCTCCAGATTACAAAAAGACTTAGTAAGATCAAAATAATTAGTGCTCCCAATAGTAGGAGCGTAACTAAACTCATACCGTAGTGCTGTCTGTTGGTGCCGGGTGGTTCATTGGTGAAGACCATTAACCAAGCCCAACCACTTTATTCTATGAGGATGTTCAATTTTCTAGCATATAAACATTCAGTTTTGTGTCTCATTATTCTCAAACCAGTATATATATATAAACTAATAAATAATCTTATGGCTCGAGTGTTGAAGAACTTTTTTTTGGCCTTTTTCAATTCAATAACATTTTCCTTTTGTGATTCAGCAGATCAATATTCTTGGTAAAGTTTGTCCTGTGTAGTTCATATAGTCTTACGAATGATTTTCTTCACTATTGCAATTCTATTTTATTTCCATCCAATTCTCATATCTTTCTTCATTTACTCTCATTCTTAATCGTAATGTATTGCTATGTTTATTTACCCATTCTCACATGTTCCTACACCCATCACTCTTTGTTTCCCATTACATTGTGTGCAGCAGAAGTGAAGAGCCGCCTCTGCCAAACAAATACGTAATATAATTTATAATTTCCATATTGTGAGTTATTCGTGAAAATTCTTGATATCCAGATAGAGAGGTGTGGCTTCTACCCAGAGTACAAAAACATCGTCCTGGTGCTGAGTTTGGCTGAGATTGTTGTGATGGTGTTCCTTCCATTTATACTTATCGTCGTCATGAACTCTCTCATCGCCTGGCGCCTCTGGGCATTCTCCAGCATCTTCCGTTCTGCTGACGCAGCCAGCGCTAAATCTTTTGAAACGGTAAGACTTGGATAATGTCTCCTGATATCCGTGCTGGAGAGTTTTGTGTCATGCAGAATAAATGTGATTTAATGCCTGAATGTCTTGTAAAATGTTTTCATTTTGTTTTTTACAATAAATGTAATTCATTGCCTGAATGTTTTGTTACATGTGAGAATTACATTGACGAATATACGAATTTTTAGTGCCCAAATATCTGGGTATTGCGACGAAGAATGTTTACAAATCAGTGTCCGAATATCTTTTAGAATGTTTTGTGATAGTGATACTAATTGATAATTATATTGCTACAATATCAAATGGAAATCCTAAGTGCAGATTGTCTATATATCTTGTTGTGGAGTGTTCAGCAACCGTCCTAAAACTGGACATTAATTCTTCAAGTTTAGAGGTTAGTAAAATAAATGTATCTAAGAAGAGTGTAAACCACGCTTCTTTACGAGACAGGTGTTAATAAAATTATTGGTAGAGAAAAATGTAACTTGCAGTTGTAATTTACAGTTCTTAAATGTCAGACATTAATGTAACTGTTGCACAGATGTATTTTTTTTTAACACGCTTGCCGTCTGCCACTGAGGTATGGTGAATCTAAAAAGGAAACACACTCATCATCACTCATTCAACAGCTGTCTGGCCAAAAGTGTGCAGATATCACTGTTTAAGTGACTCTTCAAACTGCATTATTCTCACTTTTCCTTCTGAATGCAGGAAATGGTTTTCCTTACATTCAGTCTCAAATTCAGATAACTGGTTTTCATGAATTCGTTTAAAAATGTTGCTGTGTTCTCATTCCAACAGCTTGTCAAAAAAAAGAAAAAACGTCTAGAATCACTTATTTCATAAGTTCATTAAAATCTGCTGGTTTCTGAAGTCTCAAGACCTCCAAACCTTCATTCCTTCCATCCATTCCATTCTGAGACGATGCCAGCTTCCCTTCGTTCTACTCAAGAATTTTTAACCCTCTTTCCCCATCTATGTTACTCTGTTTTATCTAAATGACCAGTCCACCTCTACAGCAACTCCTTAGCCCTTTGAATAATACTAATATTATCCTACTTGGCTATGTAAGTACTATGATCCGAATTCTCTGTTTAAATTTCACCTGACACAATCCTTTCAAACATAACCTCTCCACTGCCTCTAGCTTTTCCCTTGATTCAAAGTTTAGAACCAGTTTTTCGGTATTATAGATATGGTTCAGTGGTTTATGACTGAGTGGTCTCCTCACTAGCAAGTTCCCTCGGTTTCTCTGGCTGAGCGGTATACTTTGTAGGTTGTGTCCCCAGAGTCTCTGGCTGAGCTGTCTCCTCCACAGGGACCCCTTATCTGCGGTTGACTTAACAGTGTATGAAGAATTCTCTTTGAGTTCAATATTAGTTTTAATGAAACTTTATGTTTATACTCATGTAAAAAATAACTTCGAGTTGTCTACCTATGAAAAACGAGGAGAGGAAGGACATCCGTGTACCTACATAGCTTCTTCGGGTCTAATGGGCTTTTTGTTCCACAGTATTCAATATCCATTTTCTCCCTGACACGAGATATTTACCAATCATGCATGGAGGGAAGTAGCCTTTTCCTTGGGACTCAACTTACGTATTTCGGAATGTGGAAATGGTTCTGTCACAGCCGAAAAAATATTGAAAAAAATACAGTAGTGTGCATTTTAATTGGTACATTGCTGAAATAAGACATTTAAAAAAAATTTATTTGAAGAATACACGGCAATGATATGACATATATGACATATGAAATATATAAAATATATGACTACCCTTTGCTTTTAAAAGCATTGTTACACGCTTTGGCATAGAACTGACCAATATTGAACACATTTTGGTAAGTTCTTCATCGTAGTACTAGGTCTATATAATAACAGCAATGGTTAGCTTCTCCACAGTTGAACAGTCCTATTTCGCGATCCTGCGTTCGGTTATTGCTCATAGATTCTCAATTGGGTTGAGGTCAGGAGAGTTTCCAGGCCAATTTAGAATGCTTAGTTCACTCTCTTCGAAGAATGTGAGCACTTTTCTGGAAGTGTAGCTTGGAGCAAGATCCTGCTGGAAATTGCCTTCTTTATCAGGAAAGTCTTTGTCCACAATGGGAAGCAAATGAGCTACAAGGATTGCCTTATATTTGTCACTGCTTATCGTTCCTTCAACAATAACAAGCCAGCCAGGGCCTTTAGCAGGTGTTTTAGCGCTTGTTGAATGTGTCCGTTCCAAAGAGGTACTGCTTTGCTCCGTCTGACTACCATTGATCTGTACCCACGTACAGATCCTCCCAGACTTCCGACTTGTGCAACTTACGTCCATCTGCACATACGATCGAAAAAAATACACTATAAATTAGAAAAACGATAGAAAATAAAGAATGATAAATATACTTACTGTACTTTGGGTGTTAAAATCATAAAAAGTCTAAGACGGTAAAAGACAATGTTGATATAATAAATAACAAGAAAATTGATAGGCCTAGCCTAGGCTACATTCCACACAGCATTTTTATTTGGGAAGCCTATGAATGATACCTACACGTGTAATATCAGTTTGTGAGTATTGGAACTTAAGGTAATAAAACACGTTGATAAAAAAAAATGATAATCATGTTAGAAATATATTAGGTTAAAAGAATGTTGCACAGGTATACGACTTCTACATGCTATGCTAACATAATTCTCACATCCGTCCATTTTGAGATCTGAGTTGTCTGTCGGAACGGAACTTGAACTAAGTCGGGAGGATCTGTACTTCAAAATGTGTCTCATCTGAAAATATAACTTTTCTCCATTCATCCGTCGTCCATCCCTTATGATCGAGTGCCCACCACAGCCGGGTTTTTTTTCTTCATAGCAGCTATCAATAATTGATTCATTACTGGCTCTCTGGCAGTTCTGCCATCTTCAAAGAACCTTCGTTGAACAGCCGAAGAATCAACATTTACGCCAGCTGGAGGTCAGTCTCTCTGTAGATCTTTGCTAGTTTTCTTGAGATCCTTTACACTATTTCCTATGATAACCTTGTAATCGTGAGGTGTTGTTCTCTTCCGTTTTCTTGCACATCTTCCTCGACGCAGTGTTCCACAATCACCAGTGTTATCACCTCTCTTCAGAATCTGACCACCAGGGGACTTTGCTAGGCTCATATTTTCAGCGATCTGTTTGATACTCAAATCAGCATGTTGTCTAACAGCTACAGTATTAGCACACTTCATGGGTGTAATATCCATTTTGAACTTCAGCAGTAATCATGAATTGAAGGGGAGAATTTGGCAAAAACCACATTCACTCATGGAGCATGCTTGCAAGAATAGCCTTACAGAGCAACAGCTGTTATAGTACTGACGATAGTCATGGCTGAATGGTTGCCAGAAGTCGGTAGCAAACTCTTCTGAAAAGAACCCACACTACATTAATTAAGCCAGACTATGACATGAGATAATCACAACATTTACTCCTCTCTCAATTAATTTGCACACTACTGTACTTTATATGAGTGTTTAGCCCACCCTCAAAAATCAGGGTTCGGCTGACACAACACCGATGTTAGTCAACCTCGTGTAATTTGTGAGAATTGATATCTAATTTTACTCTGCATCTGTACAAGAAAAAGGTCCCTGTTATAATATGGTAAAGAGATGCAGTGTGCTATATCAGTCCTAGGACTGATTCCAGTGGAACCCCGCACATCACAGGCGCCCACTCTGATACCTTGTCACACATCATGATTCGTTGTTGCCTACCTGTCAGGTACTCTCTGATCCACTGCAGTGCCTTCCCTGTTATATCTGCCTGGTCCTTCAGCTTTTGCACTAATCTCTTGAGTGGAACTGTGTCAAAAGATTTCTTACAGTCCAAGAAAATGCAACTTACCACCCCTCTCTTGTCTTACTGCTGTCACCCTGTCATAGAACTCAGTAGAACATTAAAATGGTATAAAATACAGACAGGTTGTAGGTAAGACACATATGCAACAGTTAAGTATCTTTATTTCGAGATACCTAACTGTTGCATATGTGTCTTACCTACAGAACTCAGTAGGTTTGTGACACAGGATTTCCCATCCCTGAAACCGTGCTGGTTGTCGTTGATAAGCTCATTCCTTTCTAGGTGCTCCACCACTCTCCTTCTGATAGTTTTCTCCATTACTTTGCATACTGTACATGTTAGTGGAACTCGTCTGTAGTTTAATGCTTCATGTCTGCCCCCTTTTTTAAAAATTGGGACTACATTTACTGTCTTCCACACCTCAGGCAGTCGCCCTGTTTGATAGATATGTTGAAGACTGTTGTTAATGGTACATATAGCGCCTCTGCTCCCTCTCTCAGGAACCACAGAGAAATGTTATCTGGCCCCATCGCCTTTGAGGTATCTAGCTCATTTAGCAGCCTGATTACCTGGTCCTTGACTGTTGTTATCCTTCTGATGTGGCTGTTCAACAGCTTCGGGTCAGATTTGTCTTTTGCTGCTGTGTCATTTTCATATTGTCGTTAGGCCTCCCTTCTTACCTGTGCATACTCATTTCTGGCTCTACGACTGCTCTCCTTATTCTCCTGGGTCCTTTGCTTTCTATACTTCTTCCATTGTCTAGAACACTTGGTTTTGGCCTCTCTACACCTTCGGGTGAGCCAAGGGCTTATCCTGGCTTTCTCGTTATTTCTGTTACCCTTGGGTACAAACCTCTCCTCAGCTTCCTTGCATATTGTTGTCTCATATTCCATCATCTCGTTTACTGACTACCCTGCTAGTTCTCAGTCCCACTGAACCCTGTGCAGGAAATTCCTCATGCCTGTATAGTCCCCTCTCTTGTAGTTTGGCTTCATTCATCCTGCCCTTCCTGCTTCCCTCTCCACTTGTAACTCTACTATGTATTCGAATCTCAGAACCACATGATCACTCTCCCCGAGGGGTCTTTCATATGTGATGACCTCAATATTTGCACTACTCAAGGTGAGTACTAAGTCCAGTCTTGCTGGCTCATCCTCTCCTCTCTCTATGGTAGTGCCCCTTACGTGTTGGTATGAGAGGTTTTCCAGTATCACCTCCATGTTTCTGGGCCCTCATGTGGCTCCAGGTTCTCCCAGTAAAATTCCTTGTGATTGTTGTTATCCATAATCAGCAGCTTTAACCTAACCTAACCTAAACTCCAGGTAAACTCCAGGCCTCCTGCTGTTCTGTGGAGGGTTATACATCATTGCAATTACCACCCTGGGACATCCAGACTGAACTGTTCATATTTTGTCTCGCTCTTCTCTCTCTCCTCTCTCCAGCTCATCAAAATCCCATCAGTTTTTGATGAGTAATGCTATTCCTCCACCCCCTCTGTTCCCCCTGTCTTTCCTCAGGATCTGATATCCTGATGGAAAGATGACACCTGTTATCATTCCTGTGAGCTTGGTTTTTGTGAGAGGTATGATGTCTGATGATGCCTCTTTGACTCGTTCATGCAACTCCTCCCACATATTCGTTATTCCACCAGCGATTATGTACCATACTTTCAGTTTCCCCTCCATCACTGTGTTCTGAGGGGTCTGTGAGGGTGGAGACCTGTCGGTGTTCTATGGGATTCTTGAGGATAGTGTGGGGTGGGTGCTATGAGTGTGGTTCATGTTGCCATAGTGTGTTTGGTTGCAGGGTTCTGGAGGTGGTTCTGTGTGTGCTTGCACTTGTTGCTCTAATCTGCTCTGGTTATCCTCTGCTAAATCTGTCCTTGTCTCTCTTCCTAGCCCCTTTTGCTTCTGTGTCCTCTCCATCAGCTGATGTCGTTTAGTTCTTGTTCTATCTCAGTCTAGGAACACCCTCTTTTGTGTTGACGATTTCTTCAGCTGTGGTTTCTCTTGTAGTATCCTGTTTCGCTCTGTTTCTGTCTTGAAAATCAGCTTGACCAGCCTATTTCTCCCCTTCAAGTACCCCCCTGCTTTCTGAAAATTTCTTCCTGCCATCTTTCATTGTGTGATCTCCCCTCACTCTCCTCAAGCTTATGAATAAACACTGACTTTTCCCTTTCCTTCTCCCATTGCCTTTCCTTCTGTGTCACTGGTTCCCATTTATACATGGCCGTTGTCTCCCTTATTTCTTCCTGTAACTCTTGGTGGCATGGTTGTGCCTCTGCAAAGGGCCTGTCCCACTCTCCACACTCTACCCCATCTCTTACTACTATTCCTGCTCCCAACTGCTCTCCCCCTACATTCCTCGGACTTGCTTGGGGGACGGATAGGGCCTTAACGTAAGTCATGTCTCCTTCCTTCTCGTTGGGCTCATCATTCAGTAGCGGTATACCTGCTTCAGACACTGTGTCTCCTCTGAGCAATAACCCTGTAATTCTCTTCAACCTATTTACCTCATATTCTAGGGCCCGTATCGTGGCTTCTGCAGCTTCAGGTTGTGACCCCTTTTTCTTCATTTCTATCTCCATCCTCTTCTCCATTTTCGGAGAAAACTCGCCTAGTTTGCTCTCCCACTCTTGTTACATCCTTCTACACTGCTCTTCCATCCATTCCAACTTACCAGAATCATTTTTCTCTGATTACCTGAGCCCTCGACTTCCCTCCTGAAACACCACTTTTTATGGGTTAGATGTTGTGGTACTCACCTAGTTGCAGTCACCTAGTTGTGGTTGCAGGGGTCGAGTCCCAGCTCCTGGCTCTGCCTCTTCACTGGTCGCTACTAGGTCACTCTCCCTGAACCGTGAGCTTTATCATACCAGAACACAGTGGTGGAGAGGAAACTGAAAGTACGGTACACCAACGCTGGTGGAATAACGAATAAGTGGGAGGAGTTGTATGAACGAGTCAGAGGTGTGTGTGTGTACTCACCTAATTGTGGTTGCAGGCATCGAGACTCAGCTCCTGTCCCCGTCTCTTCGCCGATCGCTACTAGGTCCTCTCTCTCCCTGCTCAATGAGCTTTATCATACCTCGTCTTAAAGCTGTGTATGGTTCCTGCCTCCACTACATCACTTGCTAGACTATTCCACTTTCTGACTACTCTATGACTGAAGAAATACTTCCTAACATCCCTGTGACTCATCTTGGTCTTCAGCTTCCAAGTGTGACCCCTTGTTTCTTTCTCTGTTCCCTCTCTGGAACATCCTGCTTCTGTCCACCTTATCTATTCCACGAAGTATTTTGTATGTCGTTATTATGTCTGCACTAACTCTCCTGTCCTGCAGTGTCGTCATGCCAATTTCCCTTAACCTTTCTTCGTAGGGCATCCCCATAAGCTCTGGAGCAAATCTTGTAGCAAACCTTTGCACTTTCTCTAATTTTTTGACGTGCTTGACCTGGTGTGGGTTCCAAACTGGTGCTGCATACTCCAGTATGGGCCTGTCGTACACGGTGTGCAGTGTCTTGAACGATTCCTTACTAAGGTATCGGAACGCTATTCTCAGGTTTGCCAGGCGCCCATGTGCTGCAGCAGTTTTCTGGCTGATGTTTGCTTCCGGAGACGTCCTGCCTGTCCAGGTCTCTTTCAGGTCCTGCCTGATCCTCATCTGATTTCATCCTCTTCATTAACTTCACATCATCTGCGAACAGGGACACTTCTGAGACTATCCTTTCCATCATGTCATTCACATATACCAAAAATAGCACTGGTCCTAGGACCGACCACTGTGGGATCCCACTCATCACAGGTGCCCACTGTGATACCTCATCATGCACCATGACTTATTGTTGCCTTCCTGTCAGGTATTCTGATCCACTGCAGTGCCCTTCCTGTTATAAGTGCATGATCCTCTAGCTTCTGCACTAACCTCTTGTGAGGAACTGTGTCAAAGGCCTTCTTGCAGTCCAAGAAAATGCAATCAACCCACCCTCTCTCTCTCATGTCGTACTTCTGTTACTTTGTCATAAAACTCCAAAAGGTTTGTGACACAGGATTTGCCTTCCATAAATCCATGCTGGTTGTCGTTTATAATCTCATTCTGTTCCAGGTGCTCCACCACTCTCCTGCTGATAATCTTCTCCATGACTTTGCATACTATGTACGTCAGTGATACTGGTCTATAGATTAGTGCCTCTTTTCTGTCTCTTTTTTTTACAAAAGTGGGAACTACATTTGCTGTCTTCCATACCTCAGGTAGTTGCCCAGTTTCAAGGGATGTGTTGAATATTGTGGTTAGTGGCACACATATCATTTCTGTCTTTCTCTAAGGACCCACGGGGAGATGTCCGGTCCCATTTGGGTATCAAGGTCACTTAGCAACTTCTTCACCTCTTCCTCAGTTGTGTGTATGTCATCCAACACTTGTTGGTATATTCCTTGTTGGTGTCCCCCCTGCTCCGTCTTCCCAGAGTCCTTCCTGTCTCCACTGTAAATATTTCCTTAAATCTCGTGTTGAGCTCCTCACATACCTTTTGATTGTTTCATGTGAGTTTCCCACCTTCTTTCCTCAGCCTGATCACCTGGCCTTTGACTTTTGTCTTCTACCTAATGTGGCTATACAGCAGTTTCGGGTCAGACTTGACTTTCGATGCTATATCGTTTTCGTACTGTTGCTGGGCCTCTCCTCCTTATCTATGCATACTCGTTTCTGGCTCTTTGACTAATCTCCTTATTTTTCTGGGTCCTATGCCTTCTGCACTTTTTCCATTCTCTAGTGCACTTAGATTTTGCCTCTCTACACTTTCGGGTAAACCAAGGACTCGCTTTGGTCTTCCCATTATTTCAGTTGCTTTTGGGAACAAACCTTTCCTCTGCCTCCTTGCATTTTCTTGTTACGTCTTCCATCATTTTGTTTACTGATTTTCCTACCAATTCTCTGTCCCACTGAACCTCCTGTAGGAAGTTCCTCATACCTGTGTAGTGTTCCTTTTATAGTTTTTATAGCTTTTCCCATTCAACTCCTGCTACTCTCTCCACTTACAACTCTAATATGTATAAAAAGATCAGAACTACATGATCACTAGCTCCAAGGGGCCTCTCATATGTGATGTCCTCAATGTCTGAACTGCTCAGGGTGAACACAAGGTCCAGTCTTGCTGGTTCATCCTCCCCTCTCTCTCTGGTAGTGTCCCACATCCATCATCTTGGCTCTCCGTGTTTCTGGACCCCAATGTGGCTCCAGGTTTTCCCACTGGATCTCCCTGTGATTGAAATTGTCCATAACCAGTAACTTTGCCACCTCAGCCAGTGTGTCCACCATTGCTCTGTTGTTCTCTTCCTATTCCTCTCTTCACCTCGTGCAGTTTTGTGGTGGGTTATACATCACTTCAATGACTACGTTATGTTTCCCAGACTGAATTGTACCTACTATGTAATCCCTTTCTCCAATCTCGCCCATGCCTTCCATTTCCTCAAATCCCCAACAGTTTTTTATGAGCAGTGCAACCCCTTCTCCCCCTCTGCTCCTTCTGTCTTTCTTCAAGATCTGATATCCCGGTGGGAAGATTGCGTCTATTATTGTCACAATGAGTTTCATTTCTGTGACTGCTGTGATGTTTGGAGACTTCTCACTGATTCTTTCATACCACTCATCATATTTATTCGTTATTTCACCTGAATTCATGTACCAAACCTTCAGCTTCTTTCCTATCACTGTGGTCCTGGGAAATATTGGGATTGGGGGAGCAGGAGCTCTGGTGGGGCCTATGGGGGGTTGCAGTGTGGGTGGGGTTTGTGAGGGGGTGGAGGCAGAGCACTAATAGGGAGCTGGTATATGGGTGGGGTTTGTGATGTGGGGGTGGGGACAGAGGGAACAGTGTGTGGACTTCAGTTTAGGTTGTTCGTAGTTGGAGTCCTTCTGCGGGTGTTTCTGGAGGGTGTTTGCCCTTCCACCTGGGTCTGGGTTCATCTGCTCATCTTCATTGCCTCTCGTTCTTCCTATCATCTTTGTACCCTCTCTTTCAGTATCATCCTTTCTTCTTGTGTTCTGTCTCGATCGAGGTACACTCTCTGGTACTCTGGTTTATCCCTCAGTTATGCTTTCTCCTGCAGGATCCTGGTTCGAGCTGATTCTGCCTTGAAAATTACTTGACAGGCCGTTTCCTTCCACTTGCAAACCACCCAGTTCTCCAAAAATTTGTTATCTGGGTCATGTTGCCCTCACCTATTGCTTTCATGATACCTTCATTCAATTTTTCTCGTCCTATTTTCTTTCATTGTGTGTGTGTGTGTGTGTGTGTGTGTGTGTGTGTGTGTGTGTGTGTACTCACCTGTTTGTGGTTGCAGGGGTCGAGTAATAGCTCCTGGCCCCGCCTCTTCACTGATTGCTACTAGGTCCTCTCCATGCTCCATGAGCTTTGTGTGTGTGTGTGTACTCACTTAATTGTCCTCACCTAATTGTGGTTGCAGGGGTCGAAACTCAGCTCCTGGCCCCGTCTCTTCACTGATCGCTACTAGGTCCTCTCTCTCCCTGCTTCCAGAGCTTTGTCATACCACGTCTTAAAGCTACGTATGGTTCCTGCCTCCACTACATCACCTGTTAGGCTATTCCACTTCCTGACGACTCTATGACTGAAGAAATACTTCCTAACATCCCTCTGACTCGTCTGAGTCTTCAGCTTCCAATTGTGACCCGTTGTTTCTGTGTCCCGTCTCTGGAACAACCTGTCTCTGTCTACCTTATCTATACCACGCAGTATTTTGTATGTTATCATATCTTCCCTGGCCTGCCTGGCCTGCCTGGCCTGCCTGTCCTCCAATGCCGTCATTACGATTTCCCTCAACCTTTCTTCGTAGGACATACCCTTGAGCTCCAGAACTAGCCTTGTTACAAACCTTTGCACTTTCTCTAATTTCTTGACGTGTTTGACCAGGCGTGGGTTCCAAACTGGTACTGCATACTCCAGTATGGGTCTGATGTACACAGTGTACAGTGTCTTGAATGATTCCTACTAAGGTATCGGAATGCTATTCTCAAGTTTCCCAGGCGCCCGTATGCTGCAGCAGTTATCTGGTTGATGTGTGCCTCCGGAGACATGCTCGGTGTTATGGTCACCCCAATATCTTTCTCCTTGAGTGAAGTTTGCAGTCCTTGGCCACCTAGTTTATACTCTGTCTGCGGTCTTCTTTGCCCTTCTCCGATCTTCATGACTTTGCAATTGGCAGGGTTGAATTCAAGAAGCCAGTTGCTGGACCAGGTGTCCAGCCTCTCCAGGTCTCTTTGAAGTCCTGCCTGGTCCTCGTCCGATTTAATTCTCCTCATTAACTTCACATCATCTGCGAACAGGGACACCTCTGAGTCTATCCTTTCCATCATGTCATTCACATATACCAAAAATAGCACTGGTCTTAGGACCGACCCCTGTGGGACCCCGCTTGTCACAGGTGCCCACTGTGATTCCTCATCCCATACCATGACTCGTGGTTGCCTCCCTGTCAGATATTCTCTGATCCATTGCAGTGCCCTTCCTGTTATAAGCACCTGATCCTCTAGTTTCTACACTAGTCGCTTGTGAGGAACTGTGTCGAAGGCCTTCTTGCAGTCCAAGAAAATGCAATCAACCCACCCCTCTCTCTCATGTCACACTTCTATAACTTTGTCATAGAACTCCAGAAGGTTTGTGACACAGGATTTACCTTCCATGAATCCGTGCTGGTTGTCGTTTATAATCTTGTTTCGTTCCAGGTGCTCTTGATAATCTTCTCCATGACTTTGCATTCTATACAGGTCAGTGACACTGGTCTGTAATTTAGTGTCTCTTTTGTCTCCATTTTTAAAAAATGGAACTACATTTGCTGTCTTCCATACCTCAGGTAGTTGCCCAGTTTCAAGGGATGTTTTGAAGATTGTGGTTAATGGCACACACCATATATCTGCTCCCTCCCTGAGGACCCACCGGGAGATGTTGTCCGGTCCCATTGCCTTTGAGGTATCAAGGCCGCTTAGCAGCTTCTTCACCTCCTCCTCAGTTGTATGCATATCGTCCAGCACCTGTTGGTCTATTCGCTGTTGGTGTCCCCCTCTGTTCTGTCTTCCTAGAGTCCTTCCTGTCTCCACTGTGAATATTTCCTTAAATCTCCTGTTGAGCTCCTCGCATACCTCTTGATCGTTTCTTGTGAGTTCCTCGCCTTCTTTCCTCAGCCTGATCACCTGGTCTTTGACCGTCGCCTTTCTCCTAATGTGGCTAAACAGCAGTTTTGGGTCAGACTTGGCTTTCGATGCTATGTCACTTTTGTACTGTCGCTGGGCCTCCCTCCTTATCTGTGCATATTCGTTTCTGGCTCTTCGACTGATCTCCTTGTTTTCCTGGGCCCTTTGCCTTCTATACCTCTTCCATTCTCTAATGCGCTTAGTTTTTGCCTCCCTGCACCTTTGGGTAAACCAAGGACTCGCTTTGGTCTTCCCGTTGTTTCTGTTGCCCTTGAGAACAAACCTTTCCTCTGCCTCCTTGCATTTTGTTGTTACATACTCCATCATTTCGTTTACTGTCTTTTCTACCATTTCTCTTTCCCACTGCACCTCCCACAGGAAGTTCCTCATACCTTTGTAGTCCTCCCTCTTATAGTTTGGCTTTTCCCATTCGACTCCTGTAACTCTACTATGTAATCAAAACTCCACCTGTAACTCTACTATGTAATCAAAACTCAGGAATACGTGGTCACTAGCTCCGAGGGGCCTCTCATATGTGATGTCATCAATGTCTGAGCTACTCAGGGTGAACACAATGTCCAGTCTTGCTGGTTCATCCTCCCCTCGCTCTCTGATAGTGTCCCTGATGTGTTGATGCATGAGGTTTTCCAGTACCACACCCATCATCTTGGCTCTCCGTGTTTTGGGGCCCCCATGAGGCACCAGGTTTTCCCAATCGATCTCCCTGTGGTTGAAATCACCCATAACCAGTAACTTTGCTCTGCACGTTTGAGCTCTTCGTGCCACCTCAGCCACTGTTTCCACCATCGCTCTGTTGTTCTCATCATATTCCTCTCTTGGCCTCCTGCAGTTCTGTGGTGGGTTATACATCACAGCAATGACTACCTTATGTTCCCCAGATTGAATTGTGCCTGCTATGTAGTCCCTTTCTCCAGTCTCGTCAATGCCCTCCATTTCCTCGAAACTCCATCGGTTTTTTATGAGTAGTGCAACCCCTCCCCCCCTTCTGCTCCTATCTTTCCTCAGGATCTGATATCCCAGTGGGAAGACTGCATCTGTTATTGTCTCAGTGAGTTTTGTTTCTGTGACTGCTATGATGTCCGGGGACATCTCGTTGATTGTTTAGTGCCATTCCTCGTATTTATTTGCTATTCCATCTGCATTTGTGTACCACACCATCAGCTTCATGTCTGTCATGGTGCACCTGGGAGAATATTGGAGTTGGGGGTTGGGAGCCCTGGGGGGTAATGGGGGTTTGTGGTGTGGGTGGGATTTGTGGTGGGGGGTGAGGGCACAGTGACCATAGGGAGCTGCTGTGGCAATGGGGTTTGTGATGTGGGGGTGGGGGCAGAGGGAACAGTGTGTGGGTGTTAGTTGAGATTGTTCAGCTGCATTGGGGTTTTCACAGTGTGGGTGGGGTTTGTGGTGGGGGGCAAAGTGCCCAAAAAGGGCTCCTGTAGAGGTGGGGCTTGTGGTGGGTGGGTGGGAGCAGAGGGAACAGTGTGCAGGTTTTGGTTGAGGTTGTTCAGTTGCTTCGGGGTTGTTGTTGTTGGAGTCATTCTGTGGGTGTCTCTGTAGGGTGTATTTGTCCTTCCACCTGAGTCTGGTTTCTACTCGTCCTCATAGATACCTCCCGTTCCTCCTTTCGTTATTGTACCCTCTCTTTGTCTCGTCCTTTCCTCCTGTGTTCTGTCGGGATCGAGGTACAAGCTCTGGTACTCTGAATTGTCCCTCAGTCGTGCTTTCTCCTGCAGGACCCTGGTTCGAGCTGATTCTGCCTTGAAGACTACTTTGACAGACTTCTGTGTGCAAACCACCCAATTCTCCAAAAATTTGCCACCTGGGTCACGTCTCCCTCTCCTATTTTCCTCGAGTTTACCTGGAGAGAGTTCTGGGGTCAACGCCCCCGGGACCCGGTCTGTGACCAGGCCTCCTGGTGGATCAGGGCCTGATCAACCAGGCTGTTACTGCTGGCTGCACGCAATCCAACGTACGAGCCACAGCCCGGCTGGTCAGGTACCGACTTTAGGCGCTTGTCCAGTGCCTGCTTGAAGACAGCCAGGGGTCTATTGGTAATCCCCCTTATGTGTGCTGGAAGGCAGTTGAACAGTCTCGGACCCCTGACACTTATTGTATTGTCTCTTAACGTGCTAGTGACAGCCCTCCTCTTCATTGGGGGGATGTTGCATCATCTGCCGAGTCTTTTCCCTTCGTTGTGAGTGATTTTCGTGTGCAAGTTCGGTACTAGTCCCTCTAGGATTTTCCAGGTGTATATAATCATGTATCTCTCCCGCCTGTGTTCCAGGGAGTACAGGTTCAGAAACTTCAAGCGCTTCCAGTAACTGAGCTGTTTTATTTCCTTTATGTGCGCTGTGAAGGTTCTCTGTACATTTTCAAGGTCAGCAATTTCACCTGCCTTGAAAGGTGCTGTTAGTGTGCAGCAATATTCCAGCCTAGATAGAATAAGCGATCTGAAGAGTGTCATGGGTTTGTCATCCCTAGTTTTGAAGGTTCTCATTATCCATCCTGTTATTTTTCTAGGGGATGCGATTGATACAATGTTATGGTCCTTGAAGGTGAGATCCTCCGACATGATCCCTCCCAGGTCTTTGACGTTGGGTTTTTGCTTTATTTTGTGGAAGGAATTTGTTTTGTACTCTGATGAAGTTTTAATTTCTTCATGTTTACCATATCGGAGCAATTGAAATTTCTCATTATTGAACTTCATATTGTTTTCTGTAGCCCATTGAAAGATTTGGTTGATGTCTGTCTGGAGCCTTACAGCGTCTGCAATGGAAGACACTGTCATGCAGATTCGGGTGTCATCTGCAAAGGAAGACACGGTGCTGTGGCTGACATCCTTGTCTATGTCAGATATGAGGATGAGAAACAAGATGGGAGCGAGTACTGTGCCTTGTGGAACAGAGCTTTTCACCGTAGCCACCTCAGACTTTACTCTGTTGACTACTGCTCTTTGTGTTCTGTTTGTGAGGAAATTATAGATCCATCTACCAACTTTTCCTGTTATTCCTTTATCACACATTTTGTGCGCTATTACGCCATGGTCACACTTGTCAAAGGCTTTTGCAAAGTCTGAGTATATTAAATCTGCATTCTGTTTGTTCTATAGTGCATTTAGGACCTTGTCGCAGTGATCCAGTAGTTGGGACAGACAGGAGCGACCTGCTCTAAACCAATGTTGTCCTGGGTTGTGTAATTGATGGGTATCTAGATTGGTGGCGATCTTGCTTCTTAGGACCCTTTCAAAGATTTTTACGATGTGGGATGTTAGTGCAATCGCTTTCTTCTCCCCCTGGATTCTTTCATCATAGGTTTCCCCTTCAACTCCTTGGAGCCCGTAGACAAACATTGACCTCTCCTTCTCCTCCACCCACTGTGTCTCTCTTTGCGTCCTCTGAGGTGTTTTATCTCATTCCATCGAGACGTTCCTGCCTTGCTGCAGCCCCTGTGCTCAGTGGACTGTCTTCCCTGCTCCGCTGTTCCCTACCACTGTAGTTGACTGTTAGTCTCTGCATTGACTGCAGGCTTCACGATTGGCCTTCCTGTACTCGTCTTTTCCTGAATCCTTACAGCTCCCTCGTCTGTGACTGGTATAGAAGTCCCTGATGTCATTCCTGTGCTGTCATTTGTCTCTCTATTCTGTTTCAGGCTTTTTAGCTCCTCTTCTAAGCACTTTATCTTATCTTCTTTATCTTATCTTCTGTGTGTGTGTGTGTGTGTGTGTGTGTGTGTGTGTGTGTGTACTCACCTAGTTGAGGTTGCGGGGGTCGAGTCCGAGCTCCTGGCCCCGCCTCTTCACTGATCGCTACTAGGTCACTCTCCCTGAACCATGAGCTTTATCGTACCTCTGCTTAAAGCTATGTATGGATCCTCCCTCCACTACATCGCTTCCCAAACTATTCCACTTCCTGACTACTCTGTGGCTGAAGAAATACTTCCTAACATCCCTTTGATTCATCTGTGTCTTCAGCTTCCAACTGTGTCCCCGTGTTGCTGTGTCCAGTCTCTGGAACATCCTGTCTTTGTCCACCTTGTCAATTCCTCTCAGTATTTTGTAAGTCGTTATCATGTCCCCCCTATCTCTCCTGTCCTCCAGTGTCGTCAGATTGATTTCTCTTAACCTCTCCTCATAGGACATACCTCTTAACTCTGGGACTAGTCTTGTTGCAAACCTTTGCACTTTCTCTAGTTTCTTTACGTGCTTGGCTAGGTGTGGGTTCCAAACTGGTGCCGTATACTCCAATATGGGCCTAACGTACACGGTGTACAGGGTCCTGAACGATTCCTTATTAAGATGTCGGAATGCTGTTCTGAGGTTTGCTAGGCGCCCATGTGCTGCGGCGGTTGTTTGGTTGATGTGCGCTTCAGGAGATGTGCCTGGTGTTATACTCACCCCAAGATCTTTTTCCTTGAGTGAGGTTTGTAGTCTCTGGCCCCCTAGACTGTACTCCGTCTGCGGTCTTCTTTGCCCTTCCCCAATCCTCATGACTTTGCACTTGGTGGGATTGAAGTCCAGGAGCCAATTGCTGGACCAGGTCTGCAGCCTGTCCAGATCCCTTTGTAGTTCTGCCTGGTCTTCGATCGAGTGAATTCTTCTCATCAACTTCACGTCATCTGCAAACAGGGACACTTCAGAGTCTATTCCTTCCGTCATGTCGTTCACAAATACCAGAAACAGCACTGGTCCTAGGACTGACCCCTGTGGGACCCCGCTGGTCACAGGTGCCCACTCTGACACCTCGCCACGTACCATTACTCGCTGCTGTCTTCCTGACAAGTATTCCCTGATCCACTGCAGTGCCTTCCCTGTTATCCCTGCTTGGTCCTCCAGTTTTTGCACTAATCTCTTGTGTGGTATTGTGTCAAACGCCTTCGTGCAGTCCAAGAAAATGCAATCCACCCACCCCTCTCTCTCTTGTCTTACTGCTGTCACCATGTCATAGAACTCCAGTAGGTTTGTGACACAGGATTTCCCGTCTCTGAAACCATGTTGGCTGCTGGTGATGAGATCATTCCTTTCTAGATGTTCCACCATTCTTCTCCTGACAATCTTTTCCATGATTTTGCATGCTATACATGTCAGTGACACTGGTCTGTAGTTTAGTGTTTGATGTCTGTCTCCTTTTTTAAAGATTGGGACCACATTTGCTGTCTTCCATGCCTCAGGCAATCTCCCTGTTTCGATAGATGTATTGAATATTGTTGTTAGGGGTACACATAGCGCCTCTACTCCCTCTCTCAGGACCCATGGAGAGATGTTATCTGGCCCCATTGCCTTTGAGGTATCTAGCTCACTCAGAAGCCTCTTCACTTCTTCCTCGGTTGTGTGTACTGTGTCCAGCACATGGTGGTGTACCCCACCTCTCCGTCTTTCTGGAGCCCCTTCTGTCTCCTCTATGAACACTTCTTTGAATCTCTTGTTGAGTTCCTCACATACTTCACGGTCATTTCTTGTTGTCTCTCCTCCTTCCTTCCTTAGCCTGATGACCTGGTCCTTGACGGTTGTTTTCTTCCTGATGTGGCTGTATAACAGCTTCGGGTCAGATTTGGCTTTTGCTGCTATGTCGTTTTCATATTGACGTTGGGCCTCCCTTCTTATCTGTGCATATTCGTTTCTGGCTCTACGACTGCTCTCCTTATTCTCCTGGGTCCTTTGCCTTCCATATTTCTTCCATTCCCTAGCACACTTGGTTTTTGCCTCCTTGCATCTTTGGGTGAACCATGGGCTCATCCTGGCTTTTCCATTATTCCTGTTACCCTTGGGTACAAACCTCTCCTCAGCCTCCTTGCACATTGTTGCTACATATTCCATCATCTCATCAACTGGCTTCCCTGCCAGTTCTCTGTCCCACTGAACCTCATTCAGGAAGTTCCTCATTCCTGTGTAGTCCCCTTTCCTGTAGTTTGGTTTCATTTGTCCTGGCCTTCCTACTTCCCCCTCCACTTGTAGCTCTACTGTGTATTCGAAGCTCAAAACCACATGATCGCTGGCCCCAAGGGGTCTTTCATATGTGATGTCCTCAATATCTGCACTACTCAAGGTGAATACTAAGTCCAGTCTTGCTGGTTCATCCTCTCCTCTCTCTTGTAGTGTCCTTTACGTGTTGGTACATGAAGTTTTCCAGTACCACCTCCATCATCTTAGCCCTCCATGTATCTTGGCCCCCACGTGGCTCCAAGTTCTCCCATTCGATCTCCTTGTGGTTAAAGTCGCCCATGATCAGGAGCTTTGCCCTGCATGCATGAGCTCTTCTCGCCACTGCAGCCAGTGTGTCAACCATCGCTCTATTGCTCTCGTCATACTCTTGCCTTGGCCTCCTGCTGTTCTGTGGTGGGTTATACATCACTGCAATTATCACCTTGGGACCACCAGAGTGAAGCGTTCCCGCTATGTAATCACTTTCTTCTCCGCTGTCTCCTCTCTCCAGCTCATCAAAATTCCATCGGTGTTTGATCAGCAATGCCACTCCTCCACCCCCTCTGTTCCTTCTGTCTTTTCTCAGGATCTGGTATCCCGCTGGAAAGATGGCATCTGTTATCATACCTGTAAGCTTGGTTTCTGTGATCGCTATGATGTCTGGTAATGCCTCTTTGACTCTTTCGTGCCACTCCTCCCACTTGTTTGTTATTCCATCAGCGTTTGTGTACAATACCTTCAGTTTCCTTTCCAACACTGTGGTTTGGGGGCCTGTGGGGGTGGGAGACCTGGTAGCATACTGTGGGATTCTATGGTTGGGGGTTGGGTGGAAGCTGTGGGTATGGATTGTATTGTGTGTTGGGATGGTGTGATAGGTTGTGGGGTTCTGAGGATAGTTGTATGTGCTTGCCCTTGCTGCTCTGTTCTGCTCTGACTGACCTCTGCTGGTTCCATCCTTGTCTCCTTTCCTAGCTCCTTTCGCTTTTTTGTCCACTCCCTCAGCTGCCGTCTCTCTGTTTGTGTTCTGTCTCTGTCTAGGAACACCTTCTTGTACTCTTCCGAGCTTTTTAACCGTGGTTCCTCTTGGAGGATCCTGTTCCGCACTGTTTCTGTCCTGAGAATCAGCTTGATCGGTCTGTTTCTCCCCTTCAAGTACCCCCCTATTCTCTGAAAATTTACAGTCTCATCCATGTCTCCTCCCCCTATTTCCATGATGATTTTCTCAATCTCCTTTCTTTCTTCCTGCCGTCTTTCAGTGTGTGTCCTTTCCTCTCTCTCACGAAGCCCATGGATAATCACTGATTTTGCCCTTTCCTTCTCCCATTGCCTCTCCCTCTGTGACTCTGGTTCCTGTCTGTATGTGGTCATTTTCTCCCTTGATTTTTCCAGTGGCTCTTGGTAGCATGGTTGTGCCTCAGCATTCGACCTATCTCCCTCTCCATCTGCACCCATCTGCTCTTCCCTTCCACTCCCTGGCCCTTCTTTGGAGGCTGATATGACCTTAGCATAATTCATATCTCCTTCCTTCCTGTTCAGCCTCTCATCTTCGTATGGTGTGTCTTCTCTGGTCACTACCCCTGAGACTTGCTTCAGCCTGTTTACCTCAAATTCTAGGACCTTTACCCTGGCTACTGCAGTTTCAACTTGTGCCTCCCAATTCTTCGTCTCCTTCTCCAACCTCTTTTCCCATTTCACAGAGAGCTCTTTTGCCATTTTTTCAGAAAGCTCTCCTAATTTTCTCTCCCATTCTTGCTCTATCCTTTTCCACTGTTCCTCCATCCATTCCTCCCTACCAGTACCATTGTCATCTGATCCCTGATTCCTGCGAGTCCCAACCATTTTTTTTTTTTTTTTTTTTTTTTTTTTTTTTTTTTAGAGAAAGAGAAAAAGAAAAAGGGGGAGAGAGTGAGAGATAGGGAGAGAGAGAAGGGGAGCCTAGAAGGAGGGGAAAAGAATTGAAAAAGGGGGAGAAAGTGAGAGAGAGGGAAAAGGTAAGAGAGAGGGGGGAGTGACAAGGGAAGAGAGAGATAAAAGAAGAGGAAGAGAGAGAGTAAGAGAGGAAGAGAGAGAGGGAGAGGGAGAGAGAGAGGATGAGAGAAAGGGAGAGAGAGAGAGAGAGAGAGAGAGAGAGAGGAAGAGAGAGGAGACGAGAGGGAGAGAGATGGGGGGAAAGGAAGGGTTATAGGGTCACTTCACAGGAAGGTGTAAAATCCTGTATGTGTGTGTGTGTGTGTGTGTGTGTGTGTGTGTGTGCTACAGCTATTCAAGTGCCTAACAGCAGAGCTGTCCTCACCTAGTGTGTGCATATGTTTATGTAAACAGTCCTTATTTCCCACGTATGTACTACATATGTATTGTATATGTACCCGATCTCTTGGGTCCCACTGTACTCTTATGCGTTTAAAATTACGTTCAAAAATAAATACACTAGGCTTCGCCTATATGCCGCTACCTCTAAATTTTATTAAATGCCAGTAAATGCTGCTTATTCTAATTCGAGGAGAGTGACCCCCAATTCCAGCTAGAGACAGGTACTATTGACCCCATGCAACTCAAACTAGGTGAATATTACTTGCGGCTGGCAGTGGAGTAACGTTGCAGGTCTGTCCTGTCCCAGAAGTTGAAGAAGTTTGATGCTTCTCGGTAATTTTTCCACTAACTTCCTGTATGCACTATAGTCTCTAGCTCTTCTAATTTTTTCACTCACTCACTGTATTTACTGACACATCTATACATATCTCTTATCTCCCTGGTCTTGAGTCGCACTTATTCTTCAAAATACCCCACAGTGTTATTATGGCAACACTATTTAGGCCTGACACAACCATTCACCCTTCCAACGGCCCTCACTAAACACTCAGCCAATATTTCCTTTTTTTCTTTTCTGTGATCACTTATATTTCCTTTTTTCGGGGCTTAAGTGATTATATGCACTCTTATGCGTGCACACGCCTATATCCCACACTCTATTCCTTATGGCACAGTCAGAAATTGCCACCAAAACATGAGCTCAAACCGCGTGACTCCTCCACGAGTGTGTATGTATGTATGTATGTATGTTTTTGTGTGCCCAGAAATAATTCTCCTCGCCTAACTGCACCTCAGTCTTTAATGTATCAGTAATACTAAGGGGGGAGGCTGGAGCCGTTCAGCGCTCTCAAGAAAAAAAATCGAAAAATTTTGGAAAATGAGTTATTCATACAGAAAAATAGCTTAACTCTTTGGCAACACAATGGTACAAGAATCAATGTTCTACAACGTTTCTACAAGAAATTATAGTCATTTAAGAACATAAGAAGAACATAAGAACATAAGAACGAAGGAACACTGCAGAAGGCCTACTGGCCCATGCGAGGCAGGTCCAAGTCTCCTACCGGCTTAAGCCAATGCACCCAACCTAGTCAGGTCAGGTCACATTGACTTAAGGGAGGAACACGGCAACCGACCTGTTAGCACAAGCTATCAGGTCTAACTCACACCCACCCACATCTACTCATGTATTTATCCAACCTATTTTTAAAGCTACACAACGTTCTGGCCTCTATAACTGTACTTGGGAGTTTGTTCCACTCATCCACAACTCTATTACCAAACCAGTACTTTCCTATATCCTTCCTGAATCTGAATTTTTCCAACTTAAAACCATTGCTGCGAGTCCTGTCTAGGCTAGATATTTTCAGCACACTATTTACATCCCCTTTATTTATTCCTGTCTTCCATTTATACACCTCAATCATATCCCCCCTAATTCTACGTCTTTCTAGAGAGTGCAGTTTCAGGGCCCTTAGTCTATCCTCATAGGGAAGGTTTCTGATACATGGGATCATCTTTGTCATCCTCCTTTGTACATTTTCCAGAGAATTTATATCCATTCTGTAATACGGTGACCAAAACTGTGCAGCATAATCTAAATGAGGCCTAACCAAGGATGTATAGAGTTGAAGAACAACCTGAGGACTCCTATTATTTATGCTTCTTGATATGAAGCCAAGGATTCTATTAGCTTTATTGCGAACACTTATGCACTGTTGTCTTGGTTTCAGATTACTGCTAACCAGAACTCCTAAATCTTTTTCGCAATCCGTAATATTAAGATCTACATTATTTAGTTTATATGTGGCATGGTTATTGTCCTGTCCAACATTTAGAACTTTGCATTTGTCTATATTAAACTGCATCTGCCACTTCTCCGACCACTGCATCAGTCTATTCAAATCTTCCTGGAGTGCTCGAATGTCCTCGTCAGAATGAATTCGACGGCCTATTTTGGTGTCATCGGCAAACTTGCCGATGTCGCTCTTTATGCCCTCATCTATGTCGTTTATGTAGATTGTGAACAGCAGGGGGCCCAACACCGACCCCTGTGGAACACCGCTCGTGACGCTTCCCCACTCTGATTTCTCCCCATTTATGCAAACTCTCTGCTGCCTATTTGTCAACCATGCCTCTATCCAGGAAAAAATTTCTCCTCCTATTCCATGTGCTTTAATTTTCCTCAATAGTCTCTGATGTGGGACCCTGTCAAAAGCCTTACTGAAGTCCATATACACAATATCATATTCATTACCATGATCTACCTCCTCAAATACCTTAGTGAAAAAAGTTAATAAATTCGTAAGGCAGGAACGCCCCTTTGTAAAACCATGCTGAGATTCGTTGATTAATTTATGCTTTTCAAGGTGGCTACGAACTGCCTCGGCAATTATTGATTCCATAAATTTTCCCACTATGGAGGTTAGGCATATTGGTCTATAGTTCGAAGCTAAGGACCTGTCACCTGTTTTGAAAATAGGTATCACATTTGCCATTTTCCACTTATCTGGAACCATGCCAGTTTGTAGTGATATGTTGAAAAGATTAGCCAAAGGTGTGCTAAGCTCCTCTTTACATTCCTTTAGAACCCTTGCATACAGTTCATCAGGGCCTGGGGATTTGTTAGGTTTTAATTTATCTATTTGCCTAAGGACCATGTCACTTGTTACCCTAATAGTGCACAGTTTATTATCGTCCTGTTCTACATAATTTATCATTACTGGAATATCGCTGGTATCCTCCTGTGTAAAAACTGAGAGGAAGTATGTGTTAAAAATTCTACACATTTCCTTATCACTGTCAGTGAGCTGACCCGAGAAACTTTTGAGTGGGCCTATCTTGTCCCTGATCTTACTTCTGTATACCTGAAAGAATCCTTTTGGGTTAGTCTTCGATTCTCTTGCAACTTTAACCTCATAATCTCTTCTTGCTTTTCTAATTCCCTTTTTTATTTCTCTCTTTAACTGAATATATCGATTTCTTAATTGCCCCTCTCCTCTTTTGATTTGCCTATATATGCCTCTCTTTTGACCAATCAGATATTTTAATCTATTGTTCATCCATTTAGGATCATTTTTGTTTGATCTGATTTCCCTATTTGGAACATAATTTGACTGAGCAGCTAGAACTATGCCCTGGAAAGCATCATATCGGCAACCATCACCACCTACCTGACCCTTAGTCAGGTCATTCCAGTTCAGCCCACCTAAGTAATTTTTCAGTCCTATGAAATCAGCCAAGCGAAAGTCAGGGACGGAGACTTGATTGCCATTATTAGGGGAATTCCATGATATATTAAAACTGAGTGATTTGTGATCACTCTCCCCAAGCTCATCATTAACCTCAAGATTATTAATTAGTGTTTCCCTACTGGCAAGAACCAAGTCAAGGAGGTTATTTCCCCTAGTTGGCTCTGTCACAAACTGTTTTAAAAAACAATCCTGGATCGTATCAAGAAAGTCACCCGACTCTAAATTTCCTGTCAAATTGCTCCAGTCAATCTGTCTATAGTTGAAATCTCCCATTAGCACAACATTTTCGTATGTAGATGCCTTACGAATTTCGTCCCATAGAAGTTTACTGCACTCCCTATCAAGATTTGGGGCCCTGTAAATCACACCCAAAATTAGTTTTTCTCGGCCCTCGAGAAGCTGTAACCAAACAGATTCAGTGGCTGACGCTTCTAATTTAATATCTTGTCTAACACAACAATTTAAATTGTCTCTGACATACATCGCTACTCCACCACCTTTCCTGTTGACCCTGTCAGTGTGGAATAATTTATAGCCTTGTATGTGACATTCAGAGGGCATCTCTCTATCTTTCAGATTGAGCCAGGTCTCTGTTATAGCAATAATATCTATGTTTCCTGCACTTGCAATTAATCTTAGCTCATCTATCTTATTTCTAACACTCCTGCTATTAGTATAGTAAACCTTAAGGAAGCTAGTCCCTTGCTGCCCTCTGCTGTCCCCCTTTGTTTGCTGACCTGTTCTATTGTCTTTATTTATAACTTCATGCTGAATGCCTTTTATACATTTACTGTTTCCAACCCTAGTGTTGCAACCTGCTTGTTTCCCACACACACCCATACCTCTATCTTCCATCAGTTTAAAATCATAGGCATTTCACCAATGGCCTTCTCAATCGAGTCTGCAAGTGCTACCACCCCTGCCCCAGAGAGATGTACCCCATCCCTTGCATACATATCATGTTTGCCATAAAAGTTGTTCCAGTTGTCAATGAATGGGATTGCAAGTTCCTTGCAGTATCTGTCTAGCCAGCAATTTACACCAATTGCCCTAGACAACCATACATTTCCTACTCCCCTTCTAGGCAAGATGCTACATATGATTGGGATCCCTCCCTTAGACTTAATGAAATCTATAGCTGACCTGTACTTATCTAGCAGCTCTTCTCTCCTACCCTTCCCAATATCATTTCCACCAGCACTGAGACAGATAATGGGCTTGTTCCCATTACCTGACATGATATTATCCAGCCTGTTGACAATGTCCCCAACACCAGCTCCAGGGAAGCACACTCTATCTCTCATCTTCTTATTCCTATTACAAAAAGCACGGTCAATATATCTTACCTGAGAGTCACCAACCACAAGAATGCGCTTACCTTCATTAGCAGGGGCAGTAGTACCCTTACCTTCACTGGCCACTGAAGTACATTCATCCTGGAGAACAGAGAAGCGATTTCCTACCTTCAGATCTTCACTCTTAACTTTCCTTACTCTGATGCGCCTCCCATTACTGTGAACAACTCGCCACTTGTAGCAGGTGCTGGGCTGCACCTCACTGCTGGTAGCCGTTGCTACCTCCCCAACTACAGCCTCCTCACAGCGAGAGACAGACTGCACCTCACTGCTAGAAGTCTCATTCCCCACAACTCCAGCCACCTCACACTCTCTCCCAGACCCATTGAGGTGGACCTTCAGCCTCCTAATCTCCTCCTGGAGAAGCAAGACCTCCTCCTTCAACTCTCCAACCTCAGTTTTTAAAACACTGCAGAAGCAAGCCATGCTTTGTAACCGTCCACGCTAATCCCCAAAGCAGCTCAGGGTCTGTGACCTCACGTGACGACTGACCACTGACGACTGAACGACTGACCACTGACGACTGACGACTGACCACTGACGACTGGTATATCAGGTATGGTGGCGGCGATGTAGGTAGCGAGTCTGCTCTCAACCCATATATTTTTTTGAATTTTTTCCTTGTTTTTTTATCGCTTTTTCTTTGCATTATTCTTTTTTAATATAATAATTGATTATTTGGCATCATATAAGAGTAGGTGGAGCTTATCAATAGACGTCTAGCCTATCAGGAAGCACCTGGGTACACTCGGCAGTGCTCCCTCTCCAGACGGCGGCAGGTGAAATCACTTCATTATTACGCTTATATCCAGGGCCGGATTACCGCATAGGCAAACTAGGCATTTGCCTAGGGCCCCATGCATTTGGGGGCCCCGTGCATTTGGGGGCCCCATGCATTTGGGGGCCCCACGCATTTGGGGGCCCCGCAGTCCAAGGGGTTCAAGGGCTCATCCAAGACTGCGCACATGGTGCAAGTGCAAAGGGGTCCCTGCCTAAAAAGTTTAAGTGTTTGGAGAGTAAAATTGATTTTTAAAAATTAATCAAAACAAAAATAAATAATGAAATAAAATAAAATAAAAATAAATGAACCTAACCATAGATGGCAACACTCAACATGCCTTTGTTTACATCAGAACAGCTGTGTTTTCCTGCTAATGGGTGAGTATGGGAGATTCCTCTCCAATTTTCTGTAGTAATTACACGTTATCTAGACTTGTACTGTGACAAATTAACTGAAGTGTTGTTGATAGACATTGATGTGTATGGATAAATGTTTGTTTTCGCCTCTAAATGTTAAGGGATATACCTGATAGGGTTACTTGACCAGTAAAGACGCATGGACCAGTAAAGACGCATTTTTGGTAAAAATACTATAAAAAAAACCTAAAAACGCAGACTGACTTCCGTTTGTAGGTTTTAAAAGCACTTTGTCCTGTCTTTAAGTCTTTATCATTTCAATAACAGATCTCAATTGATTGATGTTCTACATCACTTCCGTCGCAAATGCTTAGTTTTCAAGTTGCGACGGAAGTGATGTAGAACATCAATTAATTTACTACATATTTCCCCAGAAACACATAAGCCACATCAGAAAATTGTTGGTTGGGTGAAACTGAAAATTGTCCCTGCATTCTTTAATTCTCATTTCTTTAATCTATGGTGGTAGGCCATATATCATGCAAAACATAATGATTAGTTTAGTTATGAAAATGGTAATATAAATACCATTGTGCATTGTTCTTGGACTCAGTATGATTTCTGTTTAAGTAAATTGGAGATCAAGGAGGATGAATTAGTAAAATATTCGTATCCCAAATCACTAACCTAATCTATGGTAAAAGTTCTGTATATGACTCCTTTCTGGTAACGTTTTGAATTTTTATATGCGCAGCCAGAGGAAAGGGGGCTACAAGGGCCATATCCCCCCAATTGACAGAAGAAAAAAATTTAATAATAATTAAAAAATTAATAATTGATACTGAAAAATTTGTATTTGCATGATTACAGACAGTGATACATCCTCATTATGGCATCTCGTGAACGTGATGTTGGACGTTCTTAGGCGAGTGGGTCACAGAAAAAAAAAGAAGAAAATTCAAGAAGAACAGAAAAAGAAAGATGTAGGAAGCTGCAGAAAGATCACAGACATGCTCACGAAAACAGTTTCTGATGTTACCAGTACAGTTGAATCTGCAGATACGTCAGATCATACAGGAAGCCCTCCCTCCATTATTTCTCAGCCAGCATCTACTTCTTTTGTGTCTCCTCTCAATGTCTCAACGGACATTTCATCCACAGGATTTGTCTTAAAAGATCCTGCCTCATGGCCAAATGTAATCCCAGATTCTCTACGTAATGCTTTCATTGCAGAAAACTTCAAACTCTGAACATTGACTTTAGGAAATCAGCAAGGATTTATGATGATGGAAGTCGTCGTTGTTTAAAGTCATATATGTTTTATAGGAAGCTTGCAAATTCAGAAACTGTGAAAAGATCATGGATGGTATACTCTGAAAGCTCAGGAAAAGTGTACTGTTCAGCATGCAAGCTGTTTTCTACCAAAGAAAATACCTTCACACAGGGGTTCAATGACTGGAAAAATTCCAAGCGTTTCGAGGAACATGAAAACAGCACCACTCACAGAAGCTGCATTTTAGCCAGTGTATTTCGTGCACAGAAAAAAGGCTTATTGGATTCTCATTTGGAAAATCAAACTGAAAAAGAGCGCACTTATTGGAGAAAAGTTCTAGAAAGAGTTGTTGCTGTTGTAAAATTCCTAGCTCTAAGAGGACTTGCTTTCCGTGGAGAAAATGAGGTTTTTGGTTCGGAAAACAATGGCAATTTCCTAGGGATCATAGAACTGTTAGCACAATTCGATCCATTCTTAGCAAATCATGTGTCACGCCATGGGAATGCAGGAAGAGGCACTGTATCTTACATGTCATCTACTATATGCAATGAATTTATTGAACTGATGACTAAGAAGGTCCTCAATAACATCATAGCAGCTGTGAAAACTGCAAAATACTTTGCAATAAGTGTAGATTCAACACCAGATATTTCACATACAGATCAATTGACATTCATTGTTCGCTTTGTCGACTCCAGTGGTAAGCCTGTAGAGCACTTTATGAACATTAAAATGGTATGAAATACCGACAGATTGTTAGGTAAGACACATATGCAACAGTTAGGTATCTTTATTTCGAAACGTTTCGCCTACACAGTAGGCTTCTTCAGTCGAGTACAGAAAGGTTGATAGAAGCAGAAGATACTTGAAGACGATGTAATCAGTCCATCACCCTTTAAGGGTGATGGACTGATTACATCGTCTTCAAGTATCTTCTGCTTCTATCAACCTTTCTGTACTCGACTGAAGAAGCCTACTGTGTAGGCGAAACGTTTCGAAATAAAGATACCTAACTGTTGCATATGTGTCTTACCTAACAATCTGTCGGTATTTCATACCATTTTAATGTTCATTCTGTCAGACACTGCAACACAAGGGTATCTTGGTACAGACCACTTCGACAACCTCTACTAGTGAGAACGGCTGGGTTTGAGAAGGACCTGCCCTCCCAAAGCAACCTACGTCTCACCTCCTGGCACTATATAAAGGCCCCATTCTGTTACTTCAACTTCATATTGTTTCAGACAACGGAACAATGCTCTTCTCCAGACTGAGAGACTGACCACCTCAAAACTTTAAGGGTGATGGACTGATTACATCGTCTTCAAGTATCTTCTGCTTCTATCAACCTTTCTGTACTCGACTGAAGAAGCCTACTGTGTAGGCGAAACGTTTCGAAATAAAGATACCTAACTGTTGCATATGTGTCTTACCTAACAGAGCACTTTATAAAATTCATTCCTCTTTCAGGCCATGATGGAGAAACAATGATGAATGTAGTACTGGATACTCTGCTTGAACATGATCTCTCTATTATGGATTGCCGTGGCCAGAGCTACGACAATGCAAGTAACATGTCGGGTAAATATAATAGATTGCAAGCCCGTATCAAGCAAATCAACCCACTTGCTGAATATGTGCCCTGCTCAGCACATTCTCTTAATCTTGAAGATTGAGACACTTATGCAGCATATGGGAATCTTTATTCAGGAAACGTTTCGCCACACAGTGGCTTCATCAGTCCAATACAAAGAGGAAGGCGTAAGGAGAGGAGGAGAATGAGGTAATCAGTCCCTCAACCTGGAGTCGATGTGTTCAGTCCATCAATCTTGTAGAATGTACAGCATAGGGCCGTAGACGTGGCTTATATACTGTAGTGAGGTGACGTGAAGCAGATGGAGGCGGGGTCATAGTGGTACCATCCACTAGTCGAAGTAGGTCTTCGTCCAAAGGTTGAACAAGTGTTGAAGAATTCTTTGTAACAAGACCCCATGATGCTGCCGTGTCTGACAGTTGTGATGAATGGTTTGAAAAACCGACAAGTTGAAGATTGAGACACTTATGCAGCATATGGGAATCTTTATTCAGGAAACGTTTCGCCACACAGTGGCTTCATCAGTCCAATACAAAGAGGAAGGCGTAAGGAGAGGAGGAGAATGAGGTAATCAGTCCCTCAACCTGGAGTCGATGTGTTCAGTCCATCAATCTTGTAGAATGTACAGCATAGGGCCGTAGACGTGGCTTATATACTGTTGGGTCATGTGCTACGGAGTGTTGTGTCGCTGCAGTTTCATTTTTTGGACTTTTACAAGCACTCTTCAATTTTTTCTCTGCTTCAACGCATCGGTGGAGTATACTCAAGTCAACCATTCATGGAGATGTCATCAAATCATTATCAACAACAAGGTGGTCAGCACAGCATGATGCAACACATGCTTTGAAAGACAGCTTTGCTGAAATACGTTCTGCTTTGATCCAAATAGCAGAGGATGAAGACCAGACAGCAACTACAAGAAGCGAAGCAGCCAGCTTAGCATCAAAATTGGAAGATTTTGAATTGGCCTTACTCTGTGTGCTTTGGGACTGTATACTGGAACGGTTAAATGCCACGAACAAGACACTTCAGAAAATTGAAATTGAAATGGCTACTTGTGCTAACCTCTATGCAGGCTTAGTGGAATTTGTAAGCTCACTTCGCAATGATGAAGCTTTTGAAATGTTTGAAGAGAAAGCTAAACTGCTGGTGAAAGACTACAGTTACCGGGCTGATCATCAGCGGTCAAGGAAGAGGAAACGCAATTTTGAAGAGCCAGACAATGAAATTGTGTTGCTACCAAGGCAGAAATGTAAGACAGCTACATACTTCGTCATTCTGGATTCACTGATTACAGAATTGGTGAAAAGAAAAGAAATCTACCAGAATCTCAATGACAAGTTTGGATTTCTGTTCAAAATTACTACTATGCCAGATGCAGAATTGAGAGAAGCTGCATTAAAGTTGCAACAACTCCTTTCAGCAGATGTTCAGGACACATTTGTTGAAGAAATAGGTCATTTTTCTGGGTATATGAATCAGATTAAAGCCCCACCTGAAAAAATGTGCGCCCTCAGCTGCTTTGAAACATTTAAGAAATGCAGGTATCTCAGAAACCTTCCCTAATGTTGACATAGTGTATCGCCTTTACCTAACACTTCCAGCTACTAACTGTGAAGAAGAACGTTCATTTTCTGTTTTGAAAAGAGTGAAAAACCAGCTCAGTTCAACAATGAGCCAAGACAAATTGTGTAACCTAGCCTTGTTGACCATTGAGTCTGATCTAACAAGAAATATTGATTTTCAGAATATAATTGATGATTTTGCCAATATGAAATCCAGAAAAAAAGTTTATTTAAGAAGTGCCTGTGAATATAAACAATTCTTTACTTTCTTGAGTTTATATGATTTGATAGTCTTATGCATGATGCAATGATAACAATAATGGTCAGTGATTTATAAAGGGAATAATAGTGCTGTAGTGGTTATGCTGAATATAATAGGTACATAATGTCACTACTTTAATAGCCTAATCTAGTAATACTATGCTGTCTTGAGTTTATTCTCTTTAAAATACATGATTTAACAAGATAGTTATAATGGCTGTTGGTAAATGGTTTTGGTTGTCTTGATGTACTTTCCCTATTAAATTTAATCTAAATAGCCAGAATGTATTTAATTAGACCTTAAACAGGCTCACACCGACCCCCCCACCCCCAAGCTGGAAGGGGTTGTTTCGCTTACCCGTAACTCAAAGGGGCCCCGCAAATCTGAATAACCTAGGGCCCGGAGACTTCTTAATCCGGCCCTGCTTATATCAGCTTATATATTAACTATACGGCTTATTTATCATTCAGAATTGATCTAATATGATATAATAATTACTATAAATAACAAACAAACATGTTATATACTCTAGACTGAATAAAATAGGCCATAATATAGCGAGGTGTGGCCCGGTGGCCTGGTGGCTAAAGCTCCCGCTTCACACACGGAGGGCCCGGGTTCGATTCCCGGCGGGTGGAAACATTTCGACACGTTTCCTTACACCTGTTGTCCTGTTCACCTAGCAGCAAATAGGTACCTGGGTGTTAGTCGACTGGTGTGGGTCGCATCCTGGGGGACAAGATTAAGGACCCCAATGGAAATAAGTTAGACAGTCCTCGATGACGCACTGACTTTCTTGGGTTATCCTGGGTGGCTAACCCTCCGGGGTTAAAAATCCGAACGAAATCTTATCTTATCTTATCTAGAGTCCACCAGCAATATTTCGATATAAATGAGTTACTCCTCGTCTCCTTGTTGTATTGTTTGGTCTGTGAGTGAGAGAAAACGGTGTTTTGAAGAGGATAACTGCGCTAGAACATCAGTTTACTAAGAAATACACCGAAACAAACGCGATTTCCGCGCAAAAAAAAAAAAAAAAAATTTTGAGACGGCGGGCCGGCCGACGTTCTAGGCCTATATCTCGGAAGTAACTTATTCACTTATTTCACTTTACAACTCCATTATTAATGATTGTATTGAAATGATTTTCACAGACAATATAAAACAAAGTGTGTTTGAATTTTTAACGTCAGATTTTTTGGAATATCTCAAATATTTTTGATTTTGTGGGGGGTAAAAGGCAGATATTTTGGCGAATGCCAAAAATTCTGTCAAATGTATTTTTTTTTACCATGATAATAAGATATATTAGATGAAATGGCAATGTAAAAACGTCGTGCTAGTTGCATTCTAACAGTTGGGAATGTCGGAAGTGCCACTCGTAGTGCCAATTTGTCAGGTCATGCTGCCATATATCAAAATTATGTTTATATTTTTTTCTCTGTTGTTTGTTGGCCAATCATACTGAAACTTTGTCACATGCTTCTACATATGCACCTCTAAAAGTACACCAAAAATAAAACTAATCGGTTGAACGGCTCCAGCCTCCCCCCTGAGTCTGCTCAGCTTCTACAAGTGCCTGAAAATTTTTTGCTTGTGTACTCACCTAGTTGAGGTTGCAGGGGTCGAGTCCTAGCTCCTGGCCCCGCCTCTTCACTTGTGTGTGTGCGTGTGTGTGTGACTCACGAAACCGTAATGATACGATTTCAAACAGTAGTGCCTCTGCTAACCTAGGTATAAATATACCTAGTTGGATGAATCTTATTGTAGCTAGCTGGTCCAGTGGCTAACGCGTCGGTCTAGAGTTTTATGACTCTCTGATCGCGGGTTCTAACCCCACCTGTGGTATGGTAAGTATGTGTGTGTGAGGGGAATGAATATTTCTCACAGTCATGAGTTAGAGTGCTAATTGTCTTAATTTGATGGTAAATTTGGTTTTGTTAGAGTAGATTAGATTAGGTTTCGTTAGGTTATGGTAGTTATGTTAAGTCTTTCCAGCTAGTTGATAAAGTAAATAACAGCTTTTAGGCTGTAATTCCAATTGAGGGAAAAAAAATATATTATTAGAGTCAAATACATATATTTCAATATGGCAAAACTGAAAAGTACCAATTTATAGCCAAAACAAAAAAAAATTATTTAAAGTAAATAGTATTATAATAAACTCTTGTTGGACAGTTGTAGTGCCCTGAACTCTCAATCAAAATTACCCAGGTCAAGTAAAGATTATTCTGGGTATATGAGCAAAAGTACAGAATCCTCCTGTTCCGGCTATAGAACAGTCAATAGAGTCGTAGATGTTAGAACAGTCAATAGAGTCGTAGATGTTAGAACAGTCAATAGACTCGTAGATGTTCGAAAAAAAAATCACACAGCTTGACTTATTACTACTTCTTCCATCATCACTACTTCTACTACTGCTACTTCTACTACTGCTACTTCTACTACTACTACTGCTTATAATAATAATATGCAGATGCTACCTAATGTTTTCTCTTATTTTCCTGTATTATCAGTTTGAGGAAGGTGTGGAGTCACCTCTTACCCCACTACTGGCCGTCACCCAGCCCTTCACCCACCACTCGCAGCACCAAGGAGCCCTGTCACCTTCTCATCCTGCGACACTAACACCCGACATTATCAAGTCTACAGCTTTTGTTCGGAGGACTCTTCCAAACACCTCGGAGACCAGAAAATATGCCACAAAATCTAATTCCTATGTATCTGCACCTTACAGCGTCCTGTCTTCATTTTACCTCAATAGATTTGCACCACATCTCTCCAGTTCAAAAGTGGTAACCAACGAGAGTGTTTCCACCAGTCCTGTAAAAGGTGTCACCCATCCATCTACAAGCCTTATTAGGTCTACCTCAGACCAGGTCAATAACTGTATTACACGTGAATCCAGTGATATAGTTCTTGGTGCTCTTGGATCTACAAGTAGAAACATTGATGTTCAATCAAGCATTAGTGTTACATCTGGAAACACCGTTGTTGGTGCTCTTGGATCTGCAAGTAGAAACACTGATGTACATTCAAGCATTGGTGTTACATCTGGAAACACCGTTGTTGGTGCTCTTGGATCTGCAAGTAGAAACACTGATGTACATTCAAGCATTGGTGTTACATCTGGAAACACCGCCGATGTTCTACAAAAACCCGGCTTCTCGTATACAAGTCAAGATAACGATTCTGTTTTGGGTCATACTAGAGACTCATCCATAGTCAAAGTATCTGAATTACATTCAGATAATCAAAATGAATCGATGAATAGAAATTGTTCTTCACCACAGGAACTTGTTAATTATTCACTGTCATATAAAGCCACTGACACCCTTCCCAACCTGGTGAGAAACTCGTATTCGAAGAAAAATTCAGAGTCAAACCTAAGCCAGATTTTGATGTCATCTAACTCACAAATAAATCAGAAAAAACAACCATCTGCTAGTCCAAGTCATGATTCATCTGACATACAGACAACCAACATTTTTCGGTCATCTACGATTAAATTCCCCGATTCATCTTCAAGAGAAGACACATCAACCAGAGGTAAAGCATTAAACTTGATTCCTAAAGAATCCAACAATTTATCTGCTGGTCAGCTCAGTGGGCCGCCTCCAAGTCAGGTCAAAACATTCAACAAGGGAAATATCTGTTTGCTTTCTGAGATCCAGAGAGAAAACAGCCCCCGTCACAGTGAGTATTTTCATGCACTTTCCAATAACTCTTACCAATAAATTCAAAATTCTTAATATATCTCTTACATGACGTTACATAACAGAATTATTATATCAAATTTTATATAACTTAAAATGTCATTCATATGTATATGATATTTGCTTTAAAACCACTTGTTTCCAGGATACATTAATATGTGTACTCGTGAGACTGGTACACAAATGGGAAGAGAATGAAATTAGTTCCTGTAGCTTCCCTCGGTCACAAATGTACTCACGTTAGGTGTGACATGTCCAGTGTACCTGCTGGGCATCTAACGTTTGCTGCATGGTGGGTAGTGTCCTGTCAGACTTGTTAAATATCTAAGCTTCGGCCCCCGGCTAGTCGCAGTATTGTTATTTTCTTAAAATCACTCGTGTACTGCTTGAGAAAACTGGTATTCCAAAAGGGGAGGAGGACGAAATAAGTCCTGTAGCTTCCACTGCAACATGTTCAGTGGTACAGGGCTCCTGATGTATGAAGCATGATGGCCAAGCAGGCTAAGGAGTCTCAGAATTTTGGCATGCTTCTTGGGAGGCCTCTTCAAGGGGGGCTCCTTGGCGTGGTGAAGAGGCTCTTGGTCTGAGGAATTAGACCTATCGGTCTTCTTCCTCAGACCGAACCTAATTACCCCCCAATCTCCCCTCCCCTATTCCATACTCCCCATCCTCCCCTTTTTCCTTTCCTCCTCCTCCTCCCCACCCCTCCCTTTTGCCCTTCCTCTTTTTGTCCTTTGGGATTTCTCCCACAGGCGCGCTAGTTCCTAGGTAGGGGAAAGGACACCGGGGTCCATCCCATTCCGTTGAGGTTCTTAGCGGTGGCGTAGTTTGCCGTGGAATCTGGATCGCCTGGGGATGTCCCGATCCCTCTCCGGTATCCCGGAGTAGCTTTGGGTGTCTTTCAGGCAACGAGTGTATCTCTGGAAGCCACCTTTCGGATTCCGGGGGTGGTGGCCGGAGGAGGTATGCTTTGTGGCGGATATCCGGCCGCCCTCTCTTTTGTCCACCGAGGTAGCTCGGCAGATGTGAGGTTGCTATCCCGGATTGTTAGTTTACTAGTATGATGGGTAGGGTATGGCACGGGTTCCATGCTGCATCTGCGCTACTTGCGGTGCTGAGGTCCTCTTGGGCGCGGAGGGAGATTTCTGGCCCTTTCATTCCTCCTAGGACCTATCCCTCCCCGGTCCCCCCTTTTTTTTTCTTTTTTTTATTTTTATTTTATTTTCTTCTTTCTTTTTTTTTCTTAAAAACAAAAAGAAAGAAGTAACCTAACCATGGCAGCCCTAGTCCATGAACCTGGTACCCCCGGGCCCCTTCTTGATACCGCACCCCGTTCTGACCCCGCCTCGTCTTTGGACCACTCTTCAGACATTCCTCATGCCTCTGTACCTATTGCCGGTGCTGTTTCCTCACCCGCTTCAGGTACTGAGGCCTCGACTGACTCCTTCGATTTATCGGACCTTCGCTCTCCTCTGACTATGCTTCCGGCCTCTCCCTCTACGGTGCGGCAATTTTCAAATCGCCGACCTGTTCCACGTCGGACCAACTCTGGTCCCACGCCTAAACGCCAACGACAATTACCTGCTGATGATACTTCTCCACCTTCTCGTTCTTCTCAGAAACGATCGACACGTCCTTCACTACCTTTCCACGCTCAGTTTCAGACTGAACAGTGGACTAAATTCTTCACTTTACGACCAACTTCCTCTACTGCCTATCTTTCTGACCATAGTATTGGCAAGGCACTCCTATGCCATGTTCGTCAAGATATTTCTTTTCATGCTCTTAAGAGCTGTACGCACATCATTACCGTACAGAATGCTACCCAGGCTCATGAGCTCTCTCGTCTTTCCCATATCGATACTGTTCCTGTCACTCTTGAAAAACATCATTCCCTCAATTCTTGTAGTGGTACCGTCATTCTGCCCCATACCATAGTTCAACAAAATTTCCAGACATGTGGCACTGACATTCTAGAACAGCTAGAACTTCAAGATCTCCCAATCCTCAAGGTAGACACTTACGTTCTTCCTGCCCGTGGGCGGAGACGATACCCTAGCAATGTGGCTCATTTAACTTTTGACAGCCGAGAACTCCCATCCTCAGTTTATATAGCAGGACATCGGTTACAAGTTCGAAAGGTGATCCCTACACCACAACAGTGTAGAAATTGCTGGCGATTTGGCCATCCAGCGAAATATTGCAGATCTATCGCCGAATGCCCAGTCTGTGGTGCCGATGACCATTCTAATACGTCTTGCAATCGATCTCCCTCTTGCCTTAACTGTCATGAGGCTCACCCTTCATACTCTCGCCGTTGTCAGGTCTATTTAAACGAGCGGGAAATCCGTTACCTCAAAGAGACAGAAGGTCTCCCTTATGCCATGGCAGTTTCTCATCTCCGCCTCCAACGGAGACTCCCACGTGTTTCTTATTCCCGTGTTTCAAAACGTCCCCCCACTTCTGGTATCCCATCTTCTACACCCACCTCTGTGGTTACCTCTCCCATAATCACTCCTGTATCTAATCCTTTTGCTGTCCTCGGCTCAGACGTCCCTACTTCAACGCCTCAGTCTAATCTCGCTTCTTCGAGTTCTCTCTCACAAGCCTCAGTTTCGACGAGACCTCGTACGACACCTCCTCCCAATCGTCCCTCTACTTCTCAAAAGTCAAAAAAAGGTCCGTTAACACCTCCTACCCATCTTGCACCTCCTCATTTTACCCTCCCTGTCTCTGTCCCTGGTTCTTCCCCTCTCACTGGCTCAGTTACAAGTGCAGAGGTTCACCCTCCTCCTCGTAATGTACCTTCCTCCCCTGTTCCCTCCCAAGTTTCTTCCTCTTCTGTAACCTCCCAGGTTCCTGCCTGTTCTGTCCCCTGCCACGCTTCTCCAGTTCCCTCCACCCTTTCGCCCCCCCCCTACCTTGGTACAGTCCAATACAGTTCCAATCTTTACTCATCCTCCCCCTACCATTCCCAATATTGTCTCCCATACGACATCTCTGAATTCCGAAACACTTGAAGCAATCTCTGAATATATTGCAGAGACCAAACCATCAATGGACACTGATCCACCTTCCGCTCTTTCTCTCTCCTCTGCTCCATCTGCGCAACTCCTTTCTTCACAGCGCACCGTTCCTTCGCTGCTTGAACGTTTTCCACTGCCTCCGCAAGTCCGTAGGAACCCTTATCTTTATCATTGCCAATCATGGCCTATTTACAGTGGAATATACGCGGCCTCAGGGGTAATCGGGGTGAGCTTCAGATGTTACTCTCCCAGTTTGCCCCTGTTGGTGTTTGCTTACAGGAACCAAAATTACACTCTGCTGTTATTTCTCACATCTCAGGCTACAATTTATTGTATTCTTCAGATCCTTTTCCTGATGGGACCTTTAATGAAAGTGCCCTTCTTCTCCGCACTGATATTCCGTACCATCAGCTATTTGTTCATACTTCGCTGCATTACACAGCAGCCCGTATCCACTTACATAGGTGGTATACGCTCTGTTCTTTATATCTCTCTCCTTCTCGGGCATTATCTATTCCGGATTTTGCCTTCCTTGTTTCGTCATTACCGCCGCCGATTCTGTTACTTGGTGATTTTAATGCCCACCATTTCCTCTGGGGGGGGTCTCACTGTGATTCCCGTGGAATTCAGTTAGAGGCTTTTCTTGCCACCCACCCCCTCCATGTTTTAAATACAGGTACTCACACCCATTTTGATCCTCGGACTCATACTCTCTCTTGCATCGATCTCTCAGTCTGCTCTTCCTCCGCCGCATTAGACTTCACTTGGTCTGTTCTCCCGGACTTACATGACAGTGATCATTTCCCAATCATTCTTACTTCCCCTTCATATTCGCCACCTCTTCGCACCCCACGCTGGCAATTTAATCGGGCAAATTGGAACCTTTACTCACACCTAACTGTTTTTAAAGAGGTTCCTTCTTCGTCCTCCATCGATGAGCTTTTACACCTCTTCTCGTCCTCCGTTTTCACCGCAGCTTCTCATTCTATACCCCAAACTTCGGGCAGGCATTCTCAGAAATGCGTGCCTTGGTGGTCTCCTGCTTGTGCTCGTGCAGTACGTTTGAAACGCGCTGCATGGGGCAGGTACCGGTACAATAGAACCACAGAGCGACTCCTTGATTTTAAACAGAAGCGTGCGATCGCTCGCCGTGTCATCCGTGACGCTAAACGCACTTGCTGGCGAGATTATGTCTCCACCATCACCTCTGCTTCCTCTATGAGTGCAGTCTGGAAAAAAGTACGAAAACTGAGTGGTAAATATTCTCCTGACCCGGCTCCTGTTCTGCGAGTTGCCGGTGTTGATATAGCAAACCCACTAGATGTTGCCAATGAAATTGGCAATCATCTGGTCCGTATTTCTCAGGGACTCCATCTATGCCCCTCATTTCTTTCCTCAAAGTCTGCCAGAGAGTTAGCACCCTTGGACTTTTCTTCTCTCAGAGAAGAACAGTATAATGTGCCTTTTACACTTCAAGAACTGGAGGCAACACTCTCAGCTTGTCGATCATCGGCAGCTGGGCCCGACGACATTCATATTCGTATGCTACAACATTTACATCAGTCAGCCCTTGCAGTCCTATTACGCCTTTACAATCTTATTTGGTCACAAGGAGTTCTTCCACAGCTGTGGAAATCCGCCATTGTTCTCCCTTTCCGCAAACCAGGCACTACGGGACTTGAAACCTCCCACTATCGTCCCATTGCTCTTACCAGTGCAGTTTGCAAAGTAATGGAACGCCTAGTAAATAGACGTTTAGTGTGGTATTTAGAGACACACAACAGTCTCTCCACTCGTCAATATGGCTTTCGTAAGGGACGTTCTACCATAGACCCCTTACTACGCTTGGATACATATGTTCGTAATGCCTTTGCGAATAACCACTCAGTTATTGCCATATTTTTTGACCTTGAGAAGGCATATGACACAACTTGGAGGTATAATATTTTAGCCCAAGCCCACTCCTTAGGCCTTCGAGGCAATCTACCATCCTTCCTTAAGAACTTTTTAACTGACAGGCATTTCCGTGTTCGGGTTAATAATGTGCTCTCCCCGGACTTTATCCAAGCTTAAGGTGTCCCCCAGGGATGTGTTCTGAGCACAACACTTTTTCTCCTTGCTATTAATGATTTGGCCTCTAGTCTTCCACCAAATATTTGGTCATCACTCTATGTTGATGACTTCGCTATTGCCTGTGCAGGCGCTGACTGTCACCTCCTTACAGTTTCTCTCCAACATGCAGTCGACCGTGTTTCCAATTGGGCCACCACACGTGGGTTTAAATTTTCCAGCACTAAAACCCACCAAATCACTTTCACTAGACGCTCTGTCATCTCCGATCATCCTTTGTACCTCTATGGCTCCCGTATCCCTGAACGTGATACAGTCAAGTTTCTGGGCCTCCTCTTTGATCGTAGGTTATCCTGGAAGCCTCACATTACCTCTCTGAAGGCAACTTGTCACAGCCGGCTGAACCTTCTTAAAACCCTTGCTCATCTTTCGTGGGGAGCTGATAGTCGAACCCTCCTTCGCCTACATTCCACCCTTATTTTATCGAAACTTGATTATGGTGACCAGATCTATTCAGCGGCATCTCCTGCGACTCTCTCTAGCCTTAACCCCATTCATCACCAAGGATTACGTTTATGCCTTGGTGCTTTTCGCTCTTTCCCTGTCGAGAGCCTCTATGCAGAAGCGAACGTTCCATCCTTATCCGATCGCCGTGATGCCCATTGCCTGCGCTACTATGTACGCTCTCATGATCTCCGCAATCCTTCCATTTATAGAATGGTCACTGATATTAGTAGACATTCTTTATTTGTTCGCCGCCCCTGTTTACTCCGTCCCTTCTCTCTTCGCCTTCATTCGCTCTTGTCTTCTCTTCAACTACCACCTTTCTATGTACATGTAGCATCTCACTTTTCCCTACCCCCCTGGGAAGTTCCAGCTGTTCGAGTCTGTTTTTTCTCCCTCCTTTGCTCGAAAGCCCAACTGTCTACGGTCGCTTCCCGCTCTCTTTTTCTTGACCACTTTCACTCTCATTCTCATGCCATTGCTGTGTACACAGATGGCTCTAAGTCTTCTGACGGCGTAGGATTCGCAGCAGTGTTTCCGGACAGCGTCGTACAAGGGCATTTACTATCTTCGGCTAGTATTTTTACTGCTGAATTATATGCCATCCTTACAGCACTTATCCGTATTGCATCTATGCCTGTGTCATCATTTGTGGTTGTCTCAGACTCCCTTAGTGCTTTACAGGCTATACAAAAATTTGATACACCTCACCCCTTAGTCCTCCGTATCCAACTTTGGCTACACTGCATCTTTACCAAGCATAAAGATATTGTTTTTTGTTGGGTCCCTGGTCATGTTGACGTACAGGGCAATGAACAGGCAGACACTGCTGCGCGGTCAGCAGTACATGACCTACCAGTTTCTTATAGAGGTATTCCATTTACGGACTATTTTGCTGCAATATCTTCCCACCTTCACACCCGTTGGCAACAACGTTGGTCTACTATGCTCGGCAACAAACTTCAATCTATTAAACCGAGTATAGGTTACTGGCCGTCTTCTTATCACCAGTGTCGAGGTTGGGAGACTACTCTCTCCCGTCTTCGCATTGGCCATACTCGTCTTACTCATGGATATCTCATGGAGAGGCGTCTTGCTCCTCTCTCTGAGAATTGCCAAGCTCCATTATCAGTCAGCCACATTCTGTTGGACTGCCCACTTTATCAACGAGCACGCAGAATTTACCTCTGTCGTCGTCTTCGCTCCGCTGCTCTCTCTTTACCTTCCCTTCTCGCTGATGGACCCACCTTTCATCCGGACTCTCTCATTGACTTTTTGACAACGACTGACTGACTTCACAAATTCTGATACCTTCAGCCCTTTCTACTTCAATCTCTTGCTACCCTCTACCCCCATACTATCCCCTGCCCCGCTGTTTTCTGTAACCTGCTGATCATCACCCCTCCCTTCTGCCATCCAATTCCCTTGCTTCCTTCCCTACCCTGCAGCGCTGTATAGCCCTTGTGGCTTAGCGCTTCTTTTTTGATTATAATAATAATAATTCTTGGGAGGCATTTTAAAATATTGTGAATTCAATTTCCAGCAAGATCTAGTATTCTTATATACTGAAAACCACTCGTTCATGGATGCATTAATATGTAATAAGATCACAGAAAACAGGTGATATCACAATAGTCAAGCCAACCACTCTCAAAAAATAGTGAAATTCGCAGCGATTTCGTAATTTCTCACATTACTTAGGACCTGTAAAAATAACAGAACAGTAGAAGGCTTATAAGGCTGAGATGTCATATCACATACAACATTACACTCGTCCCAGGATAATGAGGGTAGGAGTGTCGAGGACTTATCACACATAGCTTCAGTTCTTTCCAAATTTTATTAATTATAAATGAATCTAATTTGTTTAGTCCTAAAGTAATATTTATAAAAAAATCTATAGTAGTTTTTTATGAAGCTTGATTCACTTATAGGTCTCTCGACCATAGACTTGCTTGATACAACTTTCTCGGTCCTTTGAAAATTAATTGGATGGTTATAATCTCTTACATGTATAAAACGAGTATTAAACTCTTGTCCAGTTCTAATGCTATATTTATGTTGTAATCATAGTTCAGTGGTTCTTCCAGTATTAAACTTTGTTACATTTTTCACAAGGAATCTTGTAGACACAGCTATCAGCATTTTTGGGGGGGAATTTATGGTCAGATGTTTTTCATTCTATCTAAATTGGAATGGAATGGAATGGCAGACGACGAGAGCTGTCGTGAGATGGGAAGGAAGAAGGATAAGGAAGGATGGAAATAACTGGAAAACGATGGGAAGGAGGGGAAGAGGAGGAATCAAGGCAAGTGGCCCAACCACTTTGGGACATGTAGTACCGAAGTACTGGAGACGTAGATGGAGAGGCTTGAATGATGTCGTTACTTGGCTCACTAGGAGAGGATGGTGAAGGCAGCGGCAGGAGCTGGGAGTGTCAAAAGGCAGCAAGCAGGATGAGTTGGTTATTCTCTTGAACCGTTTTTCAGTGCATTGAATTTTGTTCTAGAGAGTTGTATCACACGGATGGGAGAGCTGTAGAAGAGTTCGTTGGTTTGGAGTTGGTGGAGTATCTGGTCGACGGTAGGGTATGGCTTTTCGTCGCTGATGCACTTTTCAGTGTTGTCTTGGAGATGTTGGATGAGTTCTAGGCGAGTCATTGGTGTGGGGTATTGCGTCGTGGTGAAGAGAGTCTTTTGTGTTTAACCCATAGTGTTCCAGGTAATCGACGTGAGCGAGGTGGAGAAGGCGGTGGATCTAAATTTTTAAATATAATTTTGGTTTTAAAATTCTTTAGAATTTTTTCATGGCAAATAAAAACCAACGTATTCCTGATTGAATATGATTTTTTGTCCTTTTCTGAATCGAAAAAAAATATTCCTGGAAATTGTAAAAGATTTATCAATTAAATATCTTGGGCATTTTATATGATTAGCTATTTTACAAATCTTCAAGATTTCCTCATCTATGAACTCTGGGCTGCAAATACTCATTAGTACACAAGGTATTTTTAGGAGAATCAAAGACACTTCAAATAGTCAACAGCAGCATTTACTAAAGCAACGAATGATAGAGCAAAACGAACCTATGAAAGGAGGAACACATCCGTAGGCCTTTTGGCCCATACTAAGCTTACTAAAATCCAAATAAATAATATCATGTTCTTTATCATGATCAGCTGTTTCAGGAGTTTTGCTAAAGAAAGCCAGTAAATAAATCAGACATTAACGCCCCCCGTGAATCTATGCTGAGTAACAGATCAAATTTAACTTATCAAGATGGCTTCTCATAGTATCAATTATAAAAGACTTTAGTAATTTGCCTACAATTGAGGTCAGGCTTAATGGCAGGAAATGTAACTGTAACGACTTATCTCCTGCTATAGAAATGGGAATTAAATTAACCATCATCCACATATCAGACACTACACCTGTTTGAAGACATATTTGAAAAAGTTAGCTAATGGCTCAAAGTTCCATTTTGTACTCTTGAAGAACCATTGAAAAAAGTTCATCAGGACCCGGGGACTTATTTTGCATTAATCACTCAACCTGTTTGATTACCTTATCCCTGGTAACTCTCACATTACATAATTTATTTTCTTCAGGGCCAGTATAAAATTAATTGCTTGGATATCTTTAGTGTTTCATTTGAAAACAGAGAGAAAATAATTATTAAATCGAGACACATTTCATTCTTTCTCTCGGTAAGTTGTTCAGAGATAGTTTTAAGAGGACCTAACTTTTCTTTAAGTTTTGTTCTGTATACCTGGAAAAAGCCTTTCGAGTTAGTTTCATAATCATTTCCCGTTTAACTTTTCTTATCCCTTGTTTAAACTCCCTCCTAGCATAAGTAAACTGGTCCAAGAGATGGCGCTCACCTCTTCTGATACGCTTGTATATCTTTCCTTCTACCCTACAAGATGTTTTAGCCTGGTGTTCATTAATTTCAGTCTCATTTCTCTAAACGGAATAAATGTTCTTTGGGCAGCGTGTAGAGTGATTAGAAAATTGTTATATTGATAGTTCTCACTGATACCCCAGTCCACATATGATCGGTGTTCTCTAAGCCCATTGTAATCTGCTAAGCGTAAATATAGGACTGTTAGTGAATTATCCTCACCATCATGCTTACAATCGATACTAAAGGTAATCGATTTGTGGTCAATAGCTCCAAGTTCTTCTGTAATCTCTGGATGATTAACAAGGGTATCCTTGTTAACTTGAACCAAATCAAGCAGGTTATTTCCCCTCTTTGGTTCTGTCATAAACTGCTCCTAAAAATAATCTTGAACTACCTCCAGGAAGTCGTTTGACTCAAAGATTCCCAGTCGATGAATTGCAGTCATTATGAATAAAGTTAAAGTCTTCTAGAATTGTGTTATCGTACCTTGGGGCCTTAACAGTTTCCTCCTTGAGTGGTCTCCCTTGGTCCCTGTCCAAGTTTGGGGGACGGTAAATAAGTTTTTCATGACCTTTTGAAAATTCTACCCAGACAGACTTCTTGTTTGTTCTTTCAGGCTTAATATGTGTTCTCTCAGTCTTAATGTGTTGTTTAAGTCTTAATATGGGTTCTCATACATATAGTGCTACTCCATCTTCCTTTCCATTACTTCTATCAACGTTTAATAACTTGTAGACATGTCCCGAGCCCTCGTAAAAAAACAAGTCTCATTAACGGCAAATAAGTCAATGTTACCTGTACTTTCAACTAATCTCAACTCGTCCATCTTGTTTCTAGCGCAACAACTATTTGTATAATAGGACTTTAGAAACCCTCTCTTCTTTTTCCCTCTGCTCATTCCTGCTCCTCCATTACTTTTATTGCTGACCTTATCACCTAGTGACACTGGCTTTCCAATATTCACCAATAAACTCTACCTCATTTCACTCGTTTCACTAAAACTCACAATATCGCTGTCCTGCTTAATTCTATTGTATCATAGTCCATTGCTTTCCCACAAAAACCCATACCACTAACAGCTCTCTTTACTGCACTGGCCAATGCCCCACACCTGCCCTAAATAAGTGAATCCCATCCCTGGCATACATGTTATGTCTGCCATAGAAGAGGTCCCAGTTGTCTATAAATGGTACTGCAGCTAGCAATTACTACCAATTACCCTGGACAACCATTCGTTGTCTTCAGCACTGGGACAGATAATACGATTGTTCCCATTACCTCTGTAACTTGTCATGATTGTGACCAGACTTACCTGGAGTTCATTACCTTTGTAAATTGTGAGTTCATTACCTTTGTAAATTGTGAGTTCATTACCTTTGTAAATTGTGAGTTCATTACCTCTGTAACTTGCTCAGCTATCAAAACTTTGGAGTCCAGTCCCTGGACCAATTATGTACCTCTGTAATCTTTTTACTACCGCCCACAGGATGGGTATGGGGTGCATAATAAACATATTAAACTAACTAAACTCCCATTACCTCTCATGATGTCCAAATGGCTAGCAATATCCTCCATCCCAGCCCCAGTAAAACACATCCTCTGCCTCTTCTTCCTGTTTCTAACACAAAATGCCCTATCCATAAACTTAATCTGACTGTCCCCAGCTAAAACATTTTTTTTACCTTTACTGGCTGATTTTGCTGTGACTTTAACAATGGTCCTCATTGATATGATCTTCGATTCATATTCGTCCTTGATTCATATTCATCCTGGATCCTCGATTCATATTCTTCCTGGATCCTCGATTCATATTTGTCCTTGATTCATATTCGTCTGGTAATAAGCAAGAAGAGTTTCTTGTCTCCTCATCAGCCTCCTTCACCAAAATTACAGTCAGCTTGAAACTCGTGTTGACTAATTTCCATAGGACACCTGCAAGGCCAAGTCTTAACCAAAATGTTTGTTCGTCCCTGTCGTGTTATTGAGCACATGAATGGTATATGTACAAGGTTAGAGAAATAAACACTGGTCAGTACAAAGAGTAATATTTATACCATGTGAAGCTGGTATGTGACGATACTGATAGAACTCCCAACACTGAGACCGGTTAGATAAAGCCAGATCATCTTTATGACCCTGTAATTTATACCTCTAATTACCTGACTGACACACGAATTGACTGTTGCTACTTCTTGTGGTGACGACAGGTGATAAGGACAACCCAGTTGTTAATCAACGTCACTTGTTTTGATTCGTCTCAGTCACAGCAAGTGTTAGCAACTGCCACTGAATATAAACCTGCAGACCATATGTAAATCTTACCCTAGTTGTTTCAGTCATTACCATACTAATTTTTGGTTTGCTATATTTTATAATCTTGTTGGACTGTGGGTCATTTTGCCATTGCTATTTTGACTGTGTGTTAACATAAGAACATAAGAACGAAGGAACACTGCAGAAGGCCTACTGGCCCATGCGAGGCAGGTCCAAGTCTCCCACCGGCCCAAGCCAATACACCCAACCCAGTCAGGTCAGGTCACATTGACTTAAGGGAGGAACACGGCAACCGACCTGGTAGCACAAGCTATCAGGTCTAACTCACACCCACCCACATCCACTCATGTATTTATCCAACCTATTTTTAAAGCTACACAACGTTCTGGCCTCTATAACGGTACTTGGGAGTTTGTTCCACTCATCCACAACTCTATTACCAAACCAGTACTTTCCTATATCCTTCCTGAATCTGAATTTTTCCAACTTAAAACCATTGCTGCGAGTCCTGTCTAGGCTAGATATTTTCAGCACACTATTTACATCCCCTTTATTTATTCCTGTCTTCCATTTATACACCTCAATCATATCCCCCCTAATTCTACGTCTTTCTAGAGAGTGCAGATTCAGGGCCCTTAGTCTATCCTCATAGGGAAGGTTTCTGATACATGGGATCAACTTTGTCATCCTCCTTTGTACATTTTCCAGAGAATTTATATCCATTCTGTAATAAGGTGACCAAAACTGTGCAGCATAATCTAAATGAGGCCTAACCAAGGATGTATAGAGTTGAAGAACAACCTGAGGACTCCTATTATTTATGCTTCTTGATATGAAGCCAAGGATTCTATTAGCTTTATTGCGAACACTTATGCACTGTTGTCTTGGTTTCAGATTACTGCTAACCAGAACTCCTAAATCTTTTTCGCAATCCGTAATATTAAGATCTACATTATTTAGTTTATATGTGGCATGGTTATTGTCCTGTCCAACATTTAGAACTTTGCATTTGTCTATATTAAACTGCATCTGCCACTTCTCCGACCACTGCATCAGTCTATTCAAATCTTCCTGGAGTGCTCGAATGTCCTCGTCAGAATGAATTCGACGGCCTATTTTGGTGTCATCGGCAAACTTGCCGATGTCGCTCTTTATGCCCTCATCTATGTCGTTTATGTAGATTGTGAACAGCAGGGGGCCCAACACTGACCCCTGTGGAACACCGCTCGTGACACTTCCCCACTCTGATTTCTCCCCATTTATGCAAACTCTCTGCTGCCTATTTGTCAACCATGCCTCTATCCAGGAAAAAATTTCTCCTCCTATTCCATGTGCTTTAATTTTCCTCAATAGTCTCTGATGTGGGACCCTGTCAAAAGCCTTACTGAAGTCCATATACACAATATCATATTCATTACCATGATCTACCTCCTCAAATACCTTAGTGAAAAAAATTAATAAATTCGTAAGGCAGGAACGCCCCTTTGTAAAACCATGCTGAGATTCGTTGATTAATTTATGCTTTTCAAGGTGGCTACGAACTGCCTCGGCAATTATTGATTCCATAAATTTTCCCACTATGGAGGTTAGGCTTATTGGTCTATAGTTCGAAGCTAAGGACCTGTCACCTGTTTTGAAAATAGGTATCACATTTGCCATTTTCCACTTATCTGGCACCATGCCAGTTTGTAGTGATATGTTGAAAAGATTAGCCAAAGGTGTGCTAAGCTCCTCTTTACATTCCTTTAGAACCCTTGCATACAGTTCATCAGGGCCTGGGGATTTGTTAGGTTTTAATTTATCTATTTGCCTAAGGACCATGTCACTTGTGACCCTAATAGTGCACAGTTTATTATCGTCCTGTTCTACATAATTTATCATTACTGGAATATCGCTGGTATCCTCCTGTGTAAAAACTGAGAGGAAGTATGTGTTAAAAATTCTACACATTTCCTTATCACTGTCAGTGAGCTGACCCGAGGAACTTTTGAGTGTTACCTCACATTATTCTGCTATATTCGCACATTTAGTTGCTTGAAATATAATTATGTTCGTTCACGTAAATTTAATTACACAGATTATTAGATTGTGAGTCATACCACATTATTATGTAAATTCATTTAACTGGATAAATTTTTCTTGAACACTGATTGATCATGTCCTCTACGAGTTCTGGAATTTAGCAGATGTGACTTGTGAACACTAAGTTACTCCTTGCCTGTTAAGTACTCTTTACTCTCTTGTATATAATTTCTTCCAGAACCCGTAGACCACGTGAATAACGAGCAATTGATCTCCCATTCCCATTATGATCCACTAAGATTCATTATGTTTTTAATATGATCTACTTGTATGATACATGTTTCTCTTGTACAACAATCTTTGCATTGTTGATATTAATTTCTGTAACGTCTGTCAATTCATTTATATTATATGTATTAGATGGGGACATCCTGAATGTAGAGAAATCAAAGTTATCAGTGGTATGCAAAGTAAATATGTTGTTAATTTGTTACGGCTTAGGAATGTAAAGGTCACTGATGTTGACCTCTGAAGTTCAAAATCCCCGGCTTGCCCTGGCTCACCACAGGACACACAACCCAGACAAGTAGACATCGAACTGAAAGAATATGAAAGTTAAGACACATGTGCAACATCTGGATATCTTTATTGTAGTAGACGTTTCGCCATCCAGTGGCTTTATCAATACAGATTCTAGGACATAATAGGAAGACAGTAGAACTATATACAAAAGATGAGGTAATCAGTCCCTCGGCCTTGGAGTTAGTGTTCACAGCATCGTGGTGGAGGAGAATCTGGAATATGGATAGAATAAATTGCCAGACGACATAGCAGTGCATATGGCCGAGATTATTCAAAAAGCATTGCGTGAATTCTTCATACTAGGCTCCAAAATTCATTTGATATTATGGAGTAATGATGTCAATATTTCAAAAAGAATTGAATTGACAAGATTAAACGGATTAAAATGCTTTCTATCTCTACTTCAACTGGTTATCCATGACTGTATTAATGAATAGACAGTAATATAAAAGACATTGCGAGCTTCCTCAGTTACTCTCCTTTAGCTGCAGTAAACTAGAGGCTCTTCAACAACAAAATAAACTACCAAAACACAAGCCAATTCAGAATATCCTTACCCACTGGAAATTGTACTTAATGTTAGAACTCAAATATAAACAAAAATAATTCATTGCAATGTATTGCTTAGATAACACACACCATTATTTAATTGAAGTAAATAGAAGCATATTGCCAAGTTCACTTTTTTGTGGAAAATATTTCATATAATAACTAAACGAATCAGTGAAAAGATTGTCTTGTCTCAGAAATACTGTATCAAGTACAAATATTTGAAATATTTCATCAAGAAAGCTTTGAGTGATCAAAGGCTTTCACGGTTTGGGAAGACACCATCAGTATTAACTAGGTGTCAGTATTAACTAGGTTCGAAAGATACACCACTGACTACACCACGATACTCAGTGCATTTATAGATCTCCAAAAGAAGAATAACTTCATTGTCAATACAGCGGATGAGTCGAGTAAAACAGCGATAATACTGATAAGAACTGAAACTCAGCAGAGAATTCAGTAGCTCAAGGAATCAGAAGATGCAGGTACCTGTTTACAACAACATCGAGACTAATTAAGAAAGTCGTAATGGTGTATTAATGAGTAAAGAACTTGAACAGTTTGAATTTGATAAATTTTATGAAGAAGTTTTAGTCAGCACCCAATAAACATCTGTTTTAAGATCCATTTCCAAATAAAAAAATCAGTTTCCAGAAATAAACGCCGCAGGTATTCGTGTAATCACAAACATAAAACCAGAAATAGACAAATATAAGGCACTGGAGTTACTGTCTAAAGAAGGAAATCCACTAGATATTTAGAGAAAATGTGACAGTTCTTCCATCTTGGGCAAACTATGCCAGTAAATAATTAAGTTCACTCTGGTTTTCAAGAGAGTAAAAGAGTGTTCAGTAAATATTTTGTGCATTAGTCTAGAATGTTTCATCATGTAAATAGTATCGAGGATCAAATTCCAGGAGCAAATAGCATGTTCATGTGCCCTATGGCGAAATTTATTTAACCTGTTCCCAGCATCCTGGAATGAAAAACAAACCATACCACGGGCAGGGATTGAACCCGCGATCAGAGAATCATAAAACTCCAGACTGAGTCCAGGTCCCATTGCCTTTGAGGTATCGATGTCCCTTAGCAGCTTCTTCACCTCCTCCTCATTTGTATGTATGTCAACCAACACTTGTCGGTATATTCCTTGCTGGTGTCCCCTCTGTTCTGTCCCCCCAGAGGCCTTCCTGTCCCCACTGTAAATACTTCCTTAAATCTCATATTGAGCTCCTCACATACTTCTTGATCGTTTCTTGTGAGTTCCCCACCTTCTTTCCTCAGCCTTATCACCTGGTCTTTGACTGTTGTCTTCCTCCTAATGTGGCTATACAGCAGTTTCGGGTCAGACTTGACTTTCGATGCTATGTCGTTCTCGTACTGTCGCTGGGCCTCCCTCCTTATCTGTGCATACTCGTTTCTGTCTCTTCTATTAATCACCTTATTTTCCTGGGTCCTTTGCCTCCTGTACCTTTTCCATTCTCTGGTGCACTTAGTTTTTGCCTCCCTACACTTTCGGGTAAACCAAGGACTCACTTTGGTATTCCTATTATTTCTATTTCCCTTGGGAACAAACCTTTCCTCTGCCTCCTTGCACTTTGTTCTTACGTATTCCATCATCTCGTTCAGTACCACGGTCAGTGCTCCTAGCTATCAAGGAGTCAGTGAGAGCTTGTAGTCTGATGTATGTCAGTACCACTGTCAGTGCTCCTAGCTATCAAGGAGTCAGTGAGAGCTTGTAGTCTGATGTATGTCAGTACCACGGTCAGTGCTCCTAGCTATCAAGGAGTCAGTGAGAGCTTGTAGTCTGATGTATGTCAGTACCACTGTCAGTGCTCCTAGCTATCAAGGACTCAGTGAGATTATGTAGTCTGATGAATGTCAGTACCACTGTCAGTGCTTTTAGCTATCAAGGAGTCAGTGAGAGCTTGTAGTCTGATGTATGTCAGTACCACTGTCAGTGCTCCTAGCTATCAAGGACTCAGTGAGAGTATGTAGTCTGATGAATGTCAGTACCACTGTCAGTGCTCCTAGCTATCAAGGACTCAGTGAGAGTATGTAGTCTGATGAATGTCAGTACCACTGTCAGTGCTCCTAGCTATCAAGGAGTCAGTGAGAGCTTGTAGTCTGATGTATGTCAGTACCACTGTCAGTGCTCCTAGCTATCAAGGAGTCAATGAGAACTTGTAGTCTGATGGACGTGTGGGCAAAGATGCAAATATCCTCATAATAAATGACAATCTCGTTGTGACTGAAGGAATGTGTTATCGTTTACGATAGCAAGGATTGTAAGAAAGAGCGTTGCATGCACAAGTCTAACAAGTCTAAGAGGTCTTCCAACCCTTAAGTGACTAATTGCTTTTGTTTGCAGCTGATATCTTCGATATGCCCCTTTGAGTAATTTCCTTTATTCTTTGAAAAGGTTCTGAATCTTCTTGATACTGTTTTGTTGGCAGAAGACGGAATAACAATTCTCTTAGAAATTTTTCACTTCTCTTCTAATAGTTACATATCCCATTGTTTATATCATGTACGCAACTCGATAAACTTTGCCATATCTTTCTAATTTTTCATGTTACTATATGTAATTATTATCTGTATATCTCACTAAGCACAAAGTGCTAGTTTACAGCTTCAAATTAATGTTTCAGGTGATCTGTATCCTCTGGAAAACTCGCAGTTCAAGGAAGATCTGCAACTCCATCAGGACTTACTCAGCAACAAGGAAGATCTGCAACTCTGTCAGGACTTACTCAGCAACAAGGAGGATCTGCAACTCCATCAGGACTTACACAACAACAAGGAAGATTTGCAACTCCATCACTTACTCAGCAACAAGGAAGATCTGCAACTCCATCAGGACTTACTCAGCAGCAAGGAAGATCTGCAACTCCATCAGGACTTACTCAGCAACAAGGAAGACCTGCAACTCCATCAGGACTTACTCAGCAACAAGGAAGACCTGCAACTCCATCAGGACTTACACAGCAACAAGGAAGATCTGCAACTCCATCAGGACTTACTCAGCAACAAGGAAGACCTGCAACTCCATCAGGACTTACTCAGCAACAAGGAAGATCTGCAACTCCATCAGGACTTACTCAGCAACAAGGATCCACTCAGTTTGGTAGATGAGACCATCCATAATGACATGACTAGATGTAAATTCCAGACAAAGCATACAGAGCAGATCAGTCCTAAAGACCGGATCTACGACAAGGATCAGACCAGCTTTAAAGACCAGAACATCTATAACACCCATGGAAGCAATAAAGACGAGACTAACCAAAGACCACAGACTGGTCAAAAAGATCAGAATAATCAGACCAGTCAAAAAGACAATAATAACCAGACCAGTCAAAAAGATCAGAATAACCAGACCAGTCAAAAAGACCAGAATAATCAGACCATTCAAAAAGACCAGAATAACCAGACCAGTCATGATGACCAGACCAATCACAAAGACCAGACCAACCATGATATTCAAACACTCCATAATATGTATACCAGCCATATAGACAATACCAGCCATAAATACCATTCCAGTCATATAGACGAGACCAGCTGTAAATGCCACACAAGTCATAAAGATCAAACCCAAATTAAAAATCATTCCTATAAACCTGAAGTGCATAACTATAACATGAAAGACTTGAGAGACCTTACTCATACCAGACACAATACCCAAGAAGCTTTTTACTTTACGCACAACACAAAATGTTATTGGCAAGGGACCCAGAGAAGGCGCACTGCTGCAAGACGTTCCCGCAGCATGAAAGACTATGCCCACACGCCCATTAATAATCATATTATCAACAAACACCACACTAACATTACCAGTGGAAATAGTATTTTCAATAGCAATAGAAATCACTCTCAGACTGTCACTAGAGACTCCAGTCACACTGATAACATTGACCACAGCCACGTTAGTAAACCCTCCCACGTTCCAAGTAGAAACCAATACCAGAATGTCAACAATGAACATAACCACATTCCCAGTACAAACCACATCCACACTTCTACTAGAGGTTGCACACACAATCCAAGCAAAAGACGTGCCCTTCCTGCGTCTAGGGATCAAGCTCACAACAACATTAGCAAAATGCTGGTGTTAATTTCAACAATGTTTATTCTTCTCCAATTGCCAAGGTTAGTTCCTAACAGAGTACAGTAACAACTCCTGTTAAAACGTTAGATGTTCAACACTCATACAGTGCATTTAACTTTTCAGGGCCTTTTAACCTTGCATGCGTTATCTCAATGTTATCTAAGGCCACAGACGGAGTGTAACGTCACTTAGCGTCATAAACTGATGGAAGCATGTGTCTTAGTGTTAGGTTAATGTACATGATGGTTTTAGCTGAAGTTAGCATGTGGCGGATGTAGTCATGTAACGTTTTAAGCTATAGTAAGCACCTAACTGAGAGTTACATAACATGATATCTTCAGCTGAAATTAACGTGTGAAGCGTCATATATTGCGTTCAACTAAAGTGAGCATCTAACTGAATGTAACGTCACATGACGTTCTCAGTTGAAGTGGGCACTTGGCGGGATGCAATGACACTTGTCCTCTTCATGGTTAGTTTTTCTATTATTCAGTTTCGTGTGAAATTAACTACATCTCGCTCAAGGTGTTAAAGTCGTACGGGCAGCACAGCATCTGGAGAATGAGAGATAATCAGGTTTGATCACAGGAAGGTAAGAGTAACTCTTGGATGAACAACGTCTCACCAGCATCTTGGCCCGTCTCTTTACCTGAAGGCTGCTTCAGTTCCTTGTATAAGGATTTCAGGTTATTTTCCCTCTACACAGATGCTCTACTGTTTGAGGAAAATGTACTATCAAGCAGATTCCCAGTTTATATTAAGCTTATCATTTACCAAACTTTTTTTGCAGCTTCTCAATTAACATTAGTCTTATCATATACCAAGCTTTATAACAGTGTCACAGTTTAAATATAGCTTATCAAATTCCAAGCTTTCCAGAAGTGTCACAGTAGATATTAAGCTTTTTAAATACCAAGTAATTAAGAAAAGTTTAAATTTCTTCACCTGGCTAAATGGTCTTCCTTCATCTTGTCCTGTAATTGACGCTGATCATTATTATTACATTAGTGCTAATTAAGGCAGCAACATTCGTGTCATACAGTACTAGGAGAAACGAAAGAAAGAAATAAGTGATAAGAGATCAGGGAGAATAGCTCTAATTCCTTGGAATAAAAGTCCTTCAACTGGATCAAAGAACTCCCTCCTTAAGAGGGACTGAGCCTGGTTTAGGCTCATTGCAGAATAAAAGTTTATAGACAGCTTTAGATATAGAATATAAACCAGGCCCCGTGGCCTGGTCCAGGTTCGATTCCCGGTGAAGGGGTGGAAACATCGGACGTCTCTGCTCACCCATCAGTAAAATGGGTACCTGGATGTTAGTCGACTGGTGTGGGTCGCATCCTGGGACAAAACTGACCTAATTTGCGGGAAATGATCAGCATAATAATCGGTTTTCTATATAGTAGTAAGTCATTGTTGTCAGCTATGGTCTGTATACCTTGTACATGTTGTACATGTACTTGTAATAAAATTATTATTATTATTATTATTATTATTATTATTATTATTATTATTATTATTATTATTATTATTACAGTAAGATATTGAAGAGCTTTAATGTAAGGCTTTGTTCTACCTCCCCCACAGTTACCTGCTGAGAGTCTATGTCATGCTGATGTACGATCTGGAAACTCATGAGTATGACCAGGAAGCAACTGCTGGGGGATGTGCTGAAGAACAAGTGAAAGAGAAGAGTGGTCGAGACTGTAAGATCGAGGAGACACAAAAGCTGGCTAAGGTGCAGGAAGTATTCATGTGTCTTTACTACTCCCATTACTCCATCAACTTCCTCCTCTACACCATCTGTGGCTCCAACTTCCGCCAGAGTCTATGTCAGCTGGTCATTTCCAAAGTGAAACAAATAGTCAACTGGTTCCGCCGGAAAGGGCAACCCGAACAACTCTAAATATTCTGGCAACAGCTGTAGTGTTAAAGCTGTTATTCAAAAATCACCTATTTTGATGAAATGCTGTTCTGGCATCAGCTGTTGTGATAAGCTCTTGTTCAAACAATATTGTGATCGTCTATTGTTCTGGCATGAGGTATTTTGAAAAGCTCTTGTTCAAACATTAACTGTCGTTTTCAGCTGTTGTTCCTGCATCAATTTTTTGTGCTTAGCTGTTGTTTTGGAATCAGCTCATTCTCAACCAGATGCTGTTGTGAAATCAGCTGTTCTTTGTCTACAATGTAACGAGCTCTCTCCTGACCCACCATAAATGCAGACTCTTCGATTTCTTTCTTTCATTGAAGGTATCCTGATGCAGATAAAAGGCTCTTGGTCCTGGAAATAGGAGTCACTCTCCATTTCCATAAATCAAACCTGACTGCCTCAGCCTCCCTAGGTTCTGTTTGATCTTTAGTATTTAGCGCATCTTAGTAAATATAATTATTTATCATAAAATCATAATTAGTAAATATTATTATGTCATAATTAAAGTGTAATGAACCCTTATCTATAGTCAAAAATAGCTCACATGGATACAAGAGATTAATTGTTCTGTATATTTCAACCCCCCTTTGCTGAAGAGGATCCCAGAAGGGGGTCGAAAAATACAGATCAATTAATCTCCTGCATTTCTGTCTCCATGTGGGTTATTATTGAGCAGCTGTCATTTTATTTAACTAAAACAGACTTACTACTACAGCTTCGTCTTCTGTCTTTACAACACCTGTCCATCTTTTATACTTCTTTTTTCTTGACATCGCTGCCCTTCTTTGATGTAACGCAGGTAACTGCACTCCTCCACCGGTGTTTTACTCGCCCCCTTCAGTACATCTGAAACCCACATGACCGTTTCTATAGAAAAGTCTTCACTCACGACACAAGGACGATACAGAGGCTATACTAGCCAAAAATAACAGTCACTTTAGCCCATCTGCCATGAGACAACGACAGGGAAGTGCTGTCGCTAACAAAGCACAAATTAAGAAAACAACCTGAAATCTTCTCCCAGTAACGCAAATCTTTGAAATACAAAATTTTGTTTTGTTGCCAAAAAAAAGAAGTATGCCGATGCATACCTGGATGAACACGTGCTGACCCAAGAACTCGTGGCCAATATTGACCAAGACATTTAATTTCATCCTTTTATCTTTGGAAAGTACATTGTCAGAATAACTGATATGGACTAAGCCGATACCCTAATAGTCTCCACACCAGTGGTAAGACCCGTGACTCTCCATCATCATTCCTACCACAGTTCATACCAAGGAACTGTCATCTCTCCTACGATTGAACAGCAATATTTAAGAGCCTGTGTTTTGAACATACAAAAAATAATTAGGATAGCAATACACAAATAACCCGCGCATAGAAGAGAGGAGCTTACGACGACGTTTCGGTCCGACTTGGACAGTTTACAGTCACACTAACGAGAAGTGGAGCAGGACGGGTATATATACGCAGGAAGAGGTAGTGGTAGTAGTAGTAGTAGTAGTAGTAGTAGTAGTAGTAGTAGTAGTAGTGGTAGTAGTGGGGAACTAAGGAGGAGGAGCCAGTCAAATATAAAGACAGGGGAGCACTGCAAGGGAGCTAGGTGCCCACAGAGGGAGAGCAAGTGCACCGAGGTGGGTGGAAGGGGAAGTGATGAAATAAATAATGAAGGAACAGAAACACGCTCCTCCTCTTTAGTTCCCCACTACTACTACTACTACTACTACTACTACTACTACTACTACTACTTCTACTACTACTACTACTACTACTACTACCACTACCACTACCACTACCACCACTACCACCACTACCTCTTCCTGCCTATATATACCCGTCCTGCTCCACTTCTCGTAAGTGTGACTTTGTAAATGGTCCAAGTCGGACCGAAACGTTGTCGTAAGCTCCTCTCTGTATCGTTCCAGTCACGGTATTGTGCCTTTTTTGTTATTTAAGGATAGCAATGCCTCTATCCTAGAGTCGAAATATATGTCTGTCTTGCTCCCAGACTGAGATAATAACCCGATTAATACAGCAAAACTGGCGTTTGATGGCCATCAACATCCTCCTTCAGTATACGTAGCAGGTCAAGACTTTTCCAGTGAGGGAGCTCCAGCCAACACGACGCCATTTCCGTAAATGTTGCCGCTCTTGCCATCTGTCAGAGTATTACAGATTACCTTCACAAAGGCAAAGTCATTTGTGTGAAAAGGAATGATGGTTTGTTGAATCACCAGGGTATTACTTAACTCTACCTATTGGGTATTAAGGGTTGTGCCTGATAACCTTGATTAATAAACCATACCATGGGTGGGGTTTGAACTCGCGATCAGAGTCTCAAAACTCCATATCATAAGAACATAAGAACATAAGAAAGAAGGAACACTGCAACAGGCCTACTGACCCATGCGGAGCAGGTCCATGCCCCCTCCCCCCGGATTAGACCAATGACCCACCCCCCGGATTATCCCAGTGACCCACCCAGTCTGGTCATCCCCACTCAAGGATGGAGCACTGTACCAGACCCAGCAGCACAAGCTAGTCAGGTCCAACTCACACCCACCCACACCCACTCATGTATTTATCTAACCTATTTTTAAAACTACACAACGTTTTAGCCTCAATAACTGCACTCGGGAGCTTGTTCCACTCATCCACAACTCTATTACCAAACCAGTACTTTCCTATATCCTTCCTGAATCTGAATTTTTCCAATTTGAAACCATTGCTGCGAGTCCTGTCTTGGCTGGAAATTTTCAGCACACTATTTACATCCCCTTTATTTATTCCTGTTTTCCATTTATACACCTCGATCATATCCCCCCTAATTCTACGTCTTTCGAGAGAGTGCAGATTCAGGGCCCTCAGTCTATCCTCATAGGGAAGATTTCTGATACATGGGATCATCTTTGTAATCCTCCTTTGTACGTTTTCCAGAGCATTTATATCCATTCTGTAATACGGTGACCAGAACCGAGCAGCATAATCTAAATGAGGCCTAACCAAGGATATATAGAGCTGAAGAACAACCTGAGGACTTCTATTATTTATACTTCTAGATATGAAGCCAAGAATTCTGTTAGCTTTATTGCGAACACTAATGCACTGTTGTCTTGGTTTTAGGTTACTGCTAACCAGAACTCCTGAAATCTTTTCTGAATCGGTAGTATTAAGATCTACATTATTTAGTTTATGTGTGGCATAGTTATTTAACTGTCCAACATTTAGAACTTTGCATTTGTCAATATTAAACTGCATCTGCCACTTCTCCGACCATTGCGTTAGTCTATTCAAATCATCCTGGAGTGCTCTAATGTCCTCATTAGAATGAATTGGACGGCCTATTTTGGTGTCATCAGCAAATTTGCTTATGTCACTATTTATTCCCTCATCTATGTCGTTTATGTAAATTGTGAACAACAACGGGCCCAACACTGACCCCTGAGGAACACCGCTTGTGACGTGCCCCCATTCTGATATCTCCCCATTTATGCAAACTCTCTGCTGTCTATTTGTCAGGCATGCCTCTACCCAGGAAAAAATTTCTCCTCCTATTCCGTGTGCCCTAAGTTTCCTCAATAGCCTCTGGTGTGGAACTCTATCGAAAGCCTTACTGAAGTCCATATACACAATATCATATTCATTACCATGATCTACCTCCTCAAACACCTTAGTGAAAAAAGTTAGTAAATTCGTAAGACAGGAACGCCCCTTTGTAAAACCGTGTTGAGAATCATTAATCAATCTGTGCCTGTCAAGATGGCTACGAATTGCTTCGGCAATTATTGATTCCATAAATTTTCCCACTATGGAGGTAAGGCTTATTGGTCTATAGTTCGAAGCCAAGGACCTGTCACCTGCCTTGTATTACATTTGCCATTTTCCACTTATCAGGCACTATTCCAGTTTGTAGTGATATGTTAAACAGATTAGCCAAAGATATGCTAAGTTCCTCTTTACATTCCTTTAACACCCTTGCGAACAGTTCATCAGGACCTGGGGATTTGTTAGGTTTTAGTTTCTCTGTTTGTCTGAGGACCATGTCACTAGTTACCGCAATCGTACATAGTTTATTATCATCCTGTTCTACGTAATCTATTATTTCAGGAATATCACTAGTATTTTCCTGGGTGAAAACTGAGAGGAAGTAGGTATTTAGAATTTCACACATATCCTTATCACTGTCAGTGACCTGACCCGAATTACTCTTAAGTGGGCCAATCTTGTCCCTAATCTTACTTCTGTATACCTGAAAGAACCCTTTTGGGTTAGTCTTTGAATCCCTTGCGACCTTAGCCTCATAATCTATTTTTGCTTTTCTTATTCCTTTCTTTATTTCTCTCTTTAATTGAATATATTGATTTCTTATCTGCCCATCCCCTCTTTTGATACGCCTATATATGCCTCTCTTTTGACCAATGAGATGTTTTAATCTATTGTTCATCCATTTGGGATCATTTTTGTTAGATCTAATTTCCCTACTCGGAACAAAAGTTGTCTGGGCAGCTAGAACTATGCTCTGAAAAACGTCATATTGGCAACCAAGATCACCTACCTGACCCAAAGTTAGGACATCCCAATTTAGCCCACCCAAGTAATTTTTCAGTCCCAAGAAGTCGGCCAAGCGAAAATCTGGGACAGAGATTTGATTGCAGTTGTCCGGGTAATTCCATGATATATTGAAACTAAGTGATTTGTGATCACTTTCCCCAAGCTCATCATTAACCTCAAGATTATTAATTAGTGAATCTTTGTTGGCAAGAACCAAGTCAAGCAGATTGTTTCCTCTAGTTGGTTCTGTCACAACCTGTTCTAAAAAGCAATCCTGAACCGTATCAAGAAAGTCACTAGACTCAAGATTTCCTGTCATATTGTTCCAATCAATTTGTCTAAAGTTAAAATCTCCCATTATCACAACATTTTCATATCTAGATGCCTTATGAATTTCGTCCCATAACAGCTTACTCCACTCCCTATCAAGGTTTGGGGGCCTATAAATCACACCCAAAATTAATTTGTCACGACCCTCGAGAAATTGAAACCAAACCGATTCTGTGTTCGATGTTTCTAATCTTATATCATGTCTAAGACAACAATTTAAATTTTCTCTGACATACATCGCCACAACACCACCCTTCCTGTTGATCCTATCAGTGTGGAATAGTTTATAACCCTGTACGTTGCATTCAGAAGGCATTTCTCTATCTTCAGGTTGAACCAGGTCTCTGTTATACCAATAATATCTATATTACTTACACTTGCAAGTAATTTTAGCTTATCTATCTTATTTCTTAGACTCCTACTATTTGTATAGTAAACCTTAAGGGAACTAGTCACTCGTTGCCCTCTACTATCTCTCTTTGTTTGTTGATCAATTGATTTGCCATTACTAGCAACTTTATTTTGAATATTGTCTTTTAAACATATCCCTGAGGTATCCCGGTAATAACTGCTGTTTTTAACCCTAATGCTGCAGCCTGACTGTTTCCCACAAACACCCATACCTCTATAATCTATCAGTTTAAATTCCTAGACAAGTCATCAATTACCCTCTCAATTGAATTGGCTAATGCAACCACTCCATCCCCAGAGAGATGAACCCCATCCCTTGCATACATATCACGTTTGCCAAAGAAAAGGTCCCAGTTATCAATAAATGGGATTGCAAGTTCCTTGCAGTACCTGTCTAGCCAGCGATTTATACCAGTTGCCCTAGACATCCATTCATTGCCCACTCCCTTTCTAGGCAAGATGCTACATATGACTGGGATCCCTCCCTTAGACCTAACTACTTCTATGGCTGACCTGTACTTATCTAGAAGCTCCTCTCTCCTGCCCTTCCCAATGCCATTACCCCCACCACTAACACAGATAATGGGCTTGTTCCCATTACCTGCCATAATATTATCCAACCTGCTGACTATGTCGCCAACACCAGCTCCAGGAAGACACACTCTCTGTCTGACCTTTCTGTCTCTGTTACAAATTGCACGGTCCATATATCTTACCTGAGAATAGCCTACTATTAAAATATTCTTACCTTGATTAGCAGGGGAATCAGTGGTACCTTCAACCTCACTAACCACTGAAGTACACTCGTCTTGGAGAACAGAGAATCGATTTCCTACCTTCACATCTTCTTTATTAACTCTCCTCCTGAACTGTGAACCACTTGCCACTTAAAGCGGCTGCCACTATTACTGCTGGTGATCATTCCTTCCTTACCAGCTAAATCCTTCTCACACTCACTCCCAAACTCATCTATGCGAAGCTTCAGCTTCCTATTTTCCTCCTGAAGAAGTAGAATCTCCTTCTTCAACACATGAACCTGGGATTCTAAAGCACTACAACAAGCCATGGTGCTTGGTAACAGCCCACGCTAACTCCCAAGAGCTTAGCGGTATGACCGCACTTGACCACTGACCTCGCGTTAGCCACTGGACCAGCTAGCCACAATAAGATTCATCCAACTAGGTATATTTCTACACCATAAGAAGGTTAGCATAGGCACCAGTGTGACCACAAATGCAAGTTTTTGCAGGTGAATCTCCCGCTAGCATAACCGTGACGAACTATAGCTCAAGTCCCCTCAACGCCGTCACCATGACTCACGATATCGTAATGACGCGATTCAAACCCCATCCGTGGTATGATTTGTTTGCAATCGTATAATTACAATTTCGTGAGTCATGGTAACCTTGATTAATGCTCAGTAACCTTGATTAATGTTCAGTAATGCTTATCTATACTCTCACCCCAGTATCCAATTCATATGCAAATCACAAAATTGATGTTCCTACTTTCTTTCGTTATCTGCCTTCTTAAATACCCTTCAATATCTTCAGCTGTGCCTTCGATACTCAACCCTATAAACCTTTAAAACCTTAACTGCTAGACCTAGTAACAGCACTACCAAACCTTCACAAACTACGTGCTCTGGAAAAATACCTATAGTTTTATCTTCTGTTACATCTATTACAGAAGCACACATTTTACAACTGAACATCGAAGGATACATTCCAGGAGAGCCCCAGATGCTGATTTTCAAACTATCCTCTATATACATTTTATTGAGGCAACGTTTCGCTCACCAGGAGCTTTGTCAAGCTTGACAAAGCTACTGGAGAGCGAAATATTGAGATTATATTAAAATAATGAGAGAGGTAGATTCAATTCCAATAACTGAGAGAAGTTAACTGGCACTGAAACACTACCAGCTCATACATCTCCATCTATCTTTCTGCCCCCAAATATACCAATTCTGCCACCAAGTTTGTGATCATGAAGAACAAACAGGCACAATACAGTGACTGGAACAACAACCTGCACACGACGTTTCCGTTACACTTGGACTATTTACAAAGTCACACTAACAGAAAAGAGTGAGGTAGCCAGTATACAGAGGAAAGCTGGACAAGTACGGCAACAAGAGAGGGAGACTAGAAAGTAGTGGTAGAGGTAAGACTGATAGTGGATGTAGTAGTAGAACATAATAGTGGTAGTAGAGGTACGATTGGTAGTGGATGTAGTAATACAACATAATAGTGGTAGTAGAAGGTTAGGAGAGATGTTTAGTGGCGCAATAGTAAAGGTAATAGCACGAGTAGAAGTGGGATCGGTCTCAGGTTCAGAAAAAGGAGCACTGAAGGAGAGCCAAGGGACCACAAGGAGCACTGAAGGAGAGCTAAGGGACCACAAGGAGCACTGAAGGAGAGCTAAGGGACCACAAGGAGCACTGAAGGAGAGTCAAGGGACCATAAGGAGCACTGAAAGAGAGCCAAGAAACCACAAGGAGCACTGAAGGAGAGCCAAGAGACCACAAGGAGCACTGAAGGAGAGCCAAGGGACCATAAGGAGCACTGAAATGAGGATTCATTTTTTCTTTCTTTTTCTTCTTCCTCTTCCCCTTTCCTCTTTCCTTTTCTCCTCTGGGTTGTCTTTCTCTCTCCTGTCTCGTGTTTCTGTTCCTTCTTCATTTATTTTATTTTATTTCACCACTTCCCCTTTCACGCACCTCTGTGCGCTTGCTCTCCCTCTGTGGGTATCTAGCTCTCTTGCAGTGCTCCCCTTCCTTTGTATTTGACTGGCTCGTCATCCTTATTTCCCACTTCTACCACTACCACTACTACTACCTCTTCTTCTTCTACTACTACTACAACTACTGATGAAATTAAGACACATGTGCTGCGTCTGGTTGTCTTTGTTGTGGACTTTTCGCCATCCAGTGGCTGGCTGGATGGCGAAACGTCTACGATGGGGATGCCTGGGTGTTGTGCATGTGTCTTAATTTCATCTTGTCGGTATTATATACAATTCTTGTACTACTACTACTACTACACTACTACTACTACTACTACTACTACCTCCACCTCTTCCTGCCTATATATAGCCGTCCTGCTCCACCTCTGTTAGTGTGACTTTGTCAATGGTCCAAGTCGGACCGAAACGTCGTCGTAAGCTTCTCTCTTTTACGTGCGGGTTATTTGTGTATAAGTACTACCACTACCTTACCGCTACCCGTACTACCACTACATTACCACAACCAGTACTACCACTACCTTACCTTTACCAGTACTACCACTTCCTTACCACTACCAGTACTTCCATTACCTTACCACTACCAGTACTACCACTACCTTACCACTACCAGTACTGCCACTACCTTACATCTACCAGTACTTCCACTACCTTACCATTACCAGTACTACCACTACCTTACCACTATCAGTACTTCCACTACCTTACCACTACCAATACTATATTACCACTACCAATACTATATTACCACTACCAATACTACAACTACATTACCACTGTCAGTTCTTACTACAACTAGCATACCACTACCAGTGCTCCCACTGCCATGCCACTACAAGTACCACTAGCAGTATTACCACTACCATTCCACTACCAGTACTACCAATACCTTTCCATTACCAGTACTACCAATACCTTACCACCACTAGTACTTCCACTACCAGTACTTCCATTATCTTACCACTACCATTACTTCCACTACCATTCCACTACCAGTACCACCAATACCTTACCACTACCATTATTACCACTACATTAACACTACCAGTACTTCCACTACTGTACCACTACCAGTACTACTACTACCTTACCAATACTAGTAATACCACTGCCAGTACTACCACTACCATACCACTTCAAGTAATACTACAACCTTACCACTACCAGTATCACCAATACCTTACCACTGCCCGTACTTACCGTACCTTACCACTACCAGTCCTTACAATACATTGCCACAACCAGAACTACCACTGCCTTACCACTACCATTACTACCACTACCATACCACTACCAGTACTACCACTACCATACCACTATCGGTACTACCACTACCATACCTCTACCAGTACTACCACTACCATACCACTGCAAGTGCCACTACAACTTTACCACTAACAGTATTACCACTACCATTCCACTTCCAGTACCACTAATATCTTACCACTACCAGTACTTCCTCTACCTTACCACTACCATTACTACCACTACCTTACCACTACCAGTAATATCACTACCATTCCACTACCAGCACTACCACTACCATACCACTAGCAGTACTACCACTACCAGTACTACCACTACCATACCTCTACCAGTGTTACCACTACCAGTACTACCACTACCATACCACAACCAATACTACCAGTACCATACCACTACCAGTACTACCACTACCATACCACTACAAGTACCACTACACCCTTACCACTAACAGTGTTACCACTACAATTCCACTACCAGTACTACCACTACCATACCACAACCAATACTACCAGTACCATACCACTACCAGTACTACCACTACCATACCACTACAAGTACCACTACACCCTTACCACTAACAGTGTTACCACTACAATTCCACTACCAGTACTACCACTACCATACCACAACCAATACTACCAGTACCATACCACTACCAGTACTACCACTACCATACCACTACAAGTACCACTACACCCTTACCACTAACAGTGTTACCACTACAATTCCACTACCAGTACCACCAATACCTTACCACTACCAGTATTTCCTCAAGGAAGGTTCTTTGATGCTGGTGAGGGGCTCTTGATCCAAGGTCCTTCAAGGAAGGTTCCTAGATGCTGGTGAGGGGCTCTTGATCCAAGGTCCTTCAAGGAAGGTTCCTTGATGTTGGTGGGGGGCTCTTGATCCAAGATCTTTCAAGGAAGGTTCCTTGATATTGGTGAGATGTCTTGATCCAAGGTCCTTCAAGGAAGATTCCTTGATGCTGGTGAGGGGCTCTTGATCAAAGGTACTTCAAGGAAGGTTCCTTGATGCTGGTGAGGGGCTCTTGATCCAAGGTCCTTCAAGGAAGGTTCCTTGATGCTGGTGAGGGGCTCTTGATCCAATGTCCTTCAAGGAAGGTTCTTTGATGTTGGTGAGGGGCTCTTGATCCAAGGTCTTTCAAGGAAGGTTCCTTGATATTGGTGAGATGTCTTGATCAAAGGTCCTTCAAGGAAGATTCCTTGATGCTGGTGAGGGGCTCTTGATCCAAGGCCCTTCAAGGAAGGTTCCTTGATGCTGGTGAGGGACTCTTGATCCAAGGTCCTTCAAGGAAGGTTCCTTGATGTTGGTGAGGGGCTCTTGATCCAAGGTCTTTCAAGGAAGGTTCCTTGATATTGGTGAGATGTCTTGATCCAAGGCCCTTCAAGGAAGATTCCTTGATGCTGGTGAGGGGCTCTTGATCAAAGGTCCTTCAAGGAAGGTTCCTTGATGCTGGTGAGGGGCTCTTGATCCAAGGTCCTTCAAGGAAGGTTCCTTGATGCTGGTGAGTGGCTGTTGATCCAAGGTCCTTCAATGAAGGTTCGTTGTTGCTTGTGAGGGGCTCTTGATCTAGGCAAGTGGATCTGTGCTCTAGTTCCCAGAATTAAACCTGAATCCCTTCCACATGCCTCCACAGGCGCTGCATAATCCTACGGGTTTAGTGTTTCCCCTTAATTATAATAGTAATAATCTTGATCCAAGGAAACTGGAGCTACCTCCTCTCCTTCCTTGGATCAAACTTCATTACCACCCAGAGTGATGTTTCACGTGGTCATCAAGGCAGAGTTGATATATAAGATACATGATATATAAGACACATGAGCCACAGTTAGGTCCATCCGAAACGTTCCGCCTGCACAGCAGGCTGTTGCACATATCTCATTTATCAAGTTGTCACTACTGTACTATTATTATAGTCACAAGGCATGCTAGCCATGTCGGACTAGCCTGTGCTGGTAGGTCTGATGTCAGTGGCTTAAGCCAGTGGGAGACTTGGACTTGCCTCGCATGGGCCAGCAGGCCTGCTGCAGTGTTCCTTATTTCTTATGTTCTTATGCAACAGCCTACTGTGCAGGATAAACGTTTCAGAATAAAGATGTCTAAATGTTGCACAGAGGGCTGGGGTTGTGGAACAAGGGATACCTTCCTCAGATCTTACAGCGACACAGAGGGCTGGGGTTGTGGAACAAGGGATACCTTCCTCAGATCTTACAGCGACACAGAGGGCTGGGGTTGTGGAACAAGGGATACCTTCCTCAAACCTTACAGTGACACAGAGGGCTGGGGTTGTGGAACAAGGGATACCTTCCTCAAACCTTACAGCGACACAGAGGGCTGGGGTTGTGGAACAAGGGATACCTTCCTCAAACCTTACAGTGACACAGAGGGCTGGGGTTGTGCAACAAGGGATACCTTCCTCAGATCTTACAGTGACACAGAGGGCTGGGGTTGTGGAACAAGGGATACCTTTCTCAGACCTTACAGTGACACAGAGGGCTGGGGTTGTGGAACAAGGGATACCTTCCACAGATCTTACAGTGACACAGAGGGCTGGGGTTGTGGAACAAGGGATACCTTTCTCAGATCTTACAGTGACACAGAGGGCTGAGGTTGTGGAACAAGGGATACCTTTCTCAGATCTTACAGTGACACAGAGGGCTGGGGATGTGGAACAAGGGATACCTTCCTCAGACCTTACAGTGAAACAGAGGGCTGAGGTTGTGGAACAAGGGATACCTTCCTCAGATCTTACAGCGACACAGATGGCTGGGGTTGTGGAACAAGGGATACCTTTCTCAGACCTTACAGTGACACAGAGGGCTAGGGTTGTGGAACAAGGGATACTTTTCTCAGATCTTACAGCTACACAGAGGGCTGGGGTTGTGGAACAAGGGATACTTTTCTCAGATCTTACAGCGACACAGAGGGCTGGGGTTGTGGAACAAGGGATACCTTTCTCAGACCTTACAGTGACACAGAGGGCTGGGGCTGTGGAACAAGGGATACCTTTCTGAGACCTTACAGTGACACAGAGGGCTGGGGTTGTGGAACAAGGGATACCTTTCTCAGATCTTACAGCGACACAGAGGGCTGGGGTTGTGGAACAAGGGATACCTTACTCATATCTTACAGTGACACAGAGGGATGAGGTTGTGGAACAAGGGATACCTTTCTCAAATCTTACAGTGACACAAAGGGCTGAGGTTGTGGAACAAGGGATACCTTTCTCAGATCTTACAGCTACACAGAGGGCTGGGGTTGTGGAACAAGGGATACCTTTCTCAGATCTTACAGCTACACAGAGGGCTGGGGTTGTGGAACAAGGGATACCTTCCTCAGATCTTACAGATACACAGAGGGCTGGGGTTGTGGAACAAGGGATACCTTTCTCAGATCTTACAGCGACACAGAGGGCTGGGGTTGTGGAACAATGGATACCTTTCTCAGATCTTACAGTGACACAGAGGGCTGAGGTTGTGGAACAAAGGATAACTTTCTCAGATCTTACAGTGACACTGAGGGCTGAGGTTGTGGAACAAGGGATACCTTTCTCAGATCTTACAGCTACACAGAGGGCTGGGGTTGTGGAACAAGGGATACCTTTCTCAGATCTTACAGCTACAGAGAAGGCTGGGGTTGTGGAACAAGGGATACCTTCCTCAGATCTTACAGCTAACAGAGGGCTGAGGTTGTGGAACAAGGGATACCTTCCTCAGATCTTACAGTTACACAGAGGGCTGAGGTTGTGGAACAAGGGATACCTTTCTCAGATCTTACAGCTACAGAGAAGGCTGGGGTTGTGAAACAAGGGATACCTTCCTCAGATCTTACAGCTAACAGAGGGCTGAGGTTGTGGAACAAGGGATACCTTCCTCAGATCTTACAGCTACACAGAGGGCTGAGGTTGTGGAACAAGGGATACCTTTCTCAGATCTTACAGCTAACAGAGGGCTGGGGTTGTGGAACAAGGGATACCTTCCTCAGATCTTACAGCTAACAGAGGGCTGGGGTTGTGGAACAAGGGATACCTTCCTCAGATCTTACAGCTAACAGAGGGCTGAGGTTGTGGAACAAGGGATACCTTCCTCAGATCTTACAGCTACACAGAGGGCTGAGGTTGTGGAACAAGGGATACCTTTCTCAGATCTTACAGCTAACAGAGGGCTGGGGTTGTGGAACAAGGGATACCTTCCTCAGATCTTACAGCTAACAGAGGGCTGAGGTTGTGGAACAAGGGATACCTTCCTCAGATCTTACAGCTACACAGAGGGCTGAGGTTGTGGAACAAGGGATACCTTTCTCAGATCTTACAGCTAACAGAGGGCTGGGGTTGTGGAACAAGGGATACCTTCCTCAGATCTTACAGCTAACAGAGGGCTGAGGTTGTGGAACAAGGGATACCTTCCTCAGATCTTACAGCTAACAGAGGGCTGAGGTTGTGGAACAAGGGATACCTTCCTCAGATCTTACAGCGACCTAAATATTTCTAGTTGTTATTATTATTGTTTTTATTATTGTTATTATTATTATTTTTATTATTATTATTATTATTATTATTATTATTATTATTATTATTATTATTATTATTATTATTATTATTATTGTGTCCTCAGTTTCTTTGTCTTCAGCCGACTTTCCGGTTTCATTTGGTTCATACCTCGAGAATGCCTAATCCGATAGGCTTCAAATTTTCAAGACTTGTGTATGGTAACGAGGACTAAATTCTTGAAACAATAAACATCTTCACGTGCCTGATGATAAAAATGTTCTGAACACATTCCAGGACTTCCAGAATGACTCGGATAACTTCCAGAACATTTACTGGTAAACATTGTTGACAAAAAATATCGACGATAATCGAGAATGAAATTCAGATATGTTGCTGAAGATTTGACCATTGTATGTGTAAAGTCGTGTAAAAAAAATTCACATAAGATTCCGTTCGAATTTTTAACCCCGGAGGGTCAGCCACCCAGTATAACCCAAGAAAGTCAGTGCGTCATCGAGGACTGTCTGTCTTATTTCCATTGTGGTCCTCAATTTTGTCCATCAGGATGCGACCCACACCAGACGACACTAACATGAAGGATGTGACCCACACCAGACGACACTAACATGAAGGATGCGACCCACACCAGACGACACTAACATGAAGGATGTGACCCACACCAGACGACACTAACATGAAGGATGCGACCCACACCAGACGACACTAACATGAAGGATGTGACCCACACCAGACGGCACTAACATGAAGGATGCGACCCACACCAGACGACACTAACATGAAGGATGTGACCCACACCAGACGACACTAACATGAAGGATGCGACCCACACCAGACGACACTAACATGAAGGATGTGACCCACACCAGACGGCACTAACATGAAGGATGCGACCCACACCAGACGACACTAACATGAAGGATGTGACCCACACCAGACGACACTAACATGAAGGATGCGACCCACACCAGACGACACTAACATGAAGGATGTGACCCACACCAGACGACACTAACATCAAGGATGTGACCCACACCAGACGACACTAACATCAAGGATGTGACCCACACCAGACGGCACTAACATCAAAGATGTGACCCACACCAGACGGCACTAACATCAAAGATGTGACCTACACCAGACGACACTAACATCCAGGATGTGACCCACACCAGACGACACTAACATCAAGGATGTGACCCACACCAGACGACACTAACATCAAGGATGTGACCCACACCAGACGACACTAACATCAAAGATGTGACCCACACCAGACGACACTAACATCAAAAATGTGACCCACACCAGACGACACTAACATCAAAGATGTGACCCACACCAGACGACACTAACATCCAGGATGTGACCCACACCAGACGACACTAACATTAAAGATGTGACCCACACCAGACGACACTAACATCCAGGATGTGACCCACACCAGACGACACTAACATCCAGGATGTGACCCACACCAGACGACACTAACATCCAGGATGTGACCCACACCAGACGACACTAACATCAAGGATGTGACCCACACCAGACGGCACTAACATCAAAGATGTGACCCACACCAGACGGCACTAACATCAAAGATGTGACCCACACCAGACGACACTAACATCCAGGATGTGACCCACACCAGACGACACTAACATCCAGGATGTGACCCACTCCAGACGACACTAACACCCAGTATGTGACCCACACCAGACGTCACTAACACCCAGGATGTGACCCTCACCAGACGACACTAACACCCAGGATGTGACCCACACCAGACGACACTAACACCCAGGATGTGACCCACACCAGACGACACTAACACCCAGGATGTGACCCACACCAGACGACACTAACACCCAGGATGTAACCCACACCAGACGACACTAACACCCAGGATGTGACCCTCACCAGACGACACTAACACCCAGGATGTGACCCACACCAGACGACACTAATATCCAGGATGTGACCCACACCAGACGACACTAACACCCAAGATGTGACCCACACCAGACGACACTAACACTCAGGATGTGACCCACACCAGACGTCACTAACACTCAGGATGTGACCCACACAAGACGACACTAACACCCAGGATGTGACCCACACTAGACACTAACACCCAGGATGTGACCCACACCAGATGACACTAACCCCCAGGATGTGACCCACACCAGTCAACCAACACTCAGGATGTGATCCACATCAGTCCACTAACACCCAGTATGTGACCCACACCAGTCCATTAACACTCAGGATGTGACCCACACCAGTCCATTAACACTCAGGATGTGACCCACACCAGTCCACTAACACCCAGTATGTGACCCACACCAGTCCATTAACACTCAGGATGTGACCCACACCAGTCCACCAACACTCAGGATGTGACCCCACACCAGTCCACTAACACTCAGGATGTGACCCACACAATTCCACTAACACTCAGGATGCCACATACACCAGTCCATAACACCCAGGATGCCACCCACACCAGTCCACTAACAGTCAGAATGCCACCCACACCAGTCCATAATACCCAGGATGCCACCCACACCAGTCTACTAAGACCCAGGATGCCACCCACACCAGTTCACTAACACCCAGGATGAGACCCACACCAGCCCACTAACACCCAGGATGCCACCCACACCAGTCCACTAACACCCTGGATGCCACCCACACTAGTCCACTAACACCCAAGATGTGACCCACACCAGTCCACTAACACCCAGGATGTGACCCACACTAGTGCACTAACTGTTAGAGCCAGGATAGTGCCTGTTGAGTGCCAGTATTTAATGGGTGATATATGTTAGAGCCAGGATAGTGCCTGTTGAGTGCCAGTATTTAATGGGTGATATATGTTAGAGCCAGGATAGTGCCTGTTGAGTCCAGTGTTTAATGGGTGATATAAGTTAGAGCCAGGATAGTGCCTGTTGAGTGCCACTTGCTTACAGGGAAATTGTTAATGTACTAAATTAATAATTCAAAACTTGGAATCCCTGGAATACGTGAGCCATAACTGGGGAATGGCTCAACTGATAGGTTTCAAATTTTCACCACAGGTTCACGCTGTTACTGGGTGACGTAAGCCCCAATTTGTTAAGTTTGCTGCATAAACAGAAACAGCCTGGTTGATCAGGCTCTGATCCACCACGAGGCCTGGTCATGGACCGGGCCGCGAGGGCGTTGACCCCCTGGACCCCCTCCAGGTATACTTCAGGCATAACTTTTTTCAACAGCTGAAGAATGGATTCTCTGTTTGCCTTCAAACTATTACTTACTGGTAATATTACCCATAAGTTTAGCAAATTTGATATTATACTGAAATAGTTTAAACATCGGCATTGTTGGAATCTGATATCTATAATTATAATTGTAAGAGAGTGGAAGATCTCGGTCAGATGACCAAAAGCTCCAGCTCTGGGTCATCTTATAACTAAAACACGCGTCAGGAAACACTTGTCGTGTTTCCTGACAAACCAACATATATGCGTATATAATAATGGTTATAATCATAGTCATAATTTTTAAAGAAGTGGAGGGGTAAGCCAGGGAAAGGCCTCGGTCAGATGACCAAAAGCTCCAGCTGCGGGTCATATAACTAAGACCTGCCTCAGGAAACACTTGTCATGTTTCCTGGCCAACTTGACCTGACCTGATAGGCTTCAAGTATTTACCATTACCTGGAGTTTACATGGAGAGGGTTTCGGGGTCAACGCCCCCGTGGCCCGGTCAGAGACCCGGCCTCATAGTGGATCAGGGTCTGATCATCAAGGCTGCTACTACTGGCCGCACGCACGCAAGGGAATGTTGCATCTCCTGCCGAGACTTTTGCTTTCGTGTGCAGGTTTGGTACCAATCCTTCCAGGACCTTCCAAGTGTATATTATCATGTATCTCTCTCTCCTGTGTTCCAGGGAATACAGATCAAGGGCCTTCAATCGTTCCCAGTAGTTTAGGTGCCATATCGCACATATGTGTGCCGTGAAAGTTCTTTGTACACTCTCCAGGTCTGCAATGTCGCCAGCCTTGATGGGGGCCGTTAGTGTGGGTTTTTTTCTTTTTTACGACTCGGTGGATGCCTCATACACAATACTACACCTGTGTAGCGTTGTGCATGAGTGAATGCCTCATGCATAATACTATATAGGTGTATTGTGTGTAATGTGTACATAGATCAGTGCTAAATTTTATTTCTATGTGCTAGGTGGAAAGTGGATTTTAAGATGGGCTTTTAAGATGGGCTTCTAATATGGGCTTCTAAGATGGGCTTTTAAGATGAGCTTCTAAGATGAGCTTCTAAGATGGGCTTCTAAGATGGGCTTCTACGATGGGCTTCTAAGATGGGCTTCTAAGATGGGTTTCTAAGATGAGCTTCTAGGATGGGCTTCTAAGATGGGTCTCTAGGATGGGCATCAAAGATGGGCATTTAAGAGGGGCTACTAAGAAGGGCCTTTAAGATGGGCTTCTAAGATGGGCTTCTAATATGAGCTTCTAGGATGGGCTTCTAAGATAGGCTTCCAAAATGGGCTTCTAAGATGGGCTTCTAAGATGGGCTTTTAAGATGAGCTTCTAAGTTGGGCTTCTAAGATGGGCTTCTAAGATGGGCTTCTAAGATGGGCTTTTAAGATGGGCTTCTAAGAAGGGCTTCTAAGATGGGCTTCTAAGATGCGCTTCAAAGATGGGCTTTTAACATGGGCTTCTAAAATAGGCTTCTAAGATGGGCCTCTAAGATCGGCTTCTAAGATAGCTTTCTAAGATGGGCTTCTAAGATAGGCTTCTAAGATGGGCTTCCAATATGGGCTTTTAAGATGGCCTTCTAAGATAGGCTTCTAAGATGGGCTAAAATGGGCTTCTAAGATGGGCTTCTAAAATGGGCTTTTAAAATGAACTTCTAACATGGGCTTCTAGGATGGGCTTCAAGGATGGGCTTTCAGGATGGGCTTCTAAGATGGCCTTCTAGGACGGGCTTCTAAGAAGAGCTTCTAATATGAGCTTCTAAGATGGGCTTCTAAGATGGGATTCTAGGATGGGCGTCAAAGATGGGCTTTTAGGATGGGCTTCTAAGATGGGCTTCTAGGATGGGCTTCTAAGATGAGCTTCTAAGATGAGCTTCTAAGATGGGCTTCAAAGATGGGCTTCTAATATGAGCTTCTAAGATGGGCTTTTAAGATGGGCTTTTAAGATGGGCTTCTAAGACGGGATTCTAAGATGGGCTTTTAAGATGGGCTTCTAAGATGGGCTTCTAAGATAGGCCTATAAGATGGGCTTCTAAGAGGGGCTTCTAGGATGGGCTTCTAAGATGGGCTTCTAGGATTGGCTTCTAAGATGGGCTTCTAAGAAGGACTTCTAAGATGGGCTTCTAAAATAGGTTTCAAAAAATGGGCTTCTAAGATGGGCTTCTATGATAGGTTTCTATGATTGGTTTCTAAGATAGGTTTCTAAAATGGGCTTCTAAGACGGATTTCTAAGATGGACTTCTAAGAGGAGCTTCTATGATGGGCTTCTAGGATGGGCTTCTAAGATGGGATTCTAAGATGGGCATCGAAGGCAGGCTTCTAAGATGAGCTTCTAAGATGGGCTTCTAAGATGGGCTTCTAAGATGGGCTTCTAAGATGGGCTTCTAGGATGAGCTTCTAAGTAGGGCATCTAGGATGGGCTTCAAAGATGGGCTTTTTAGAAGGGCGTCTAAGATGGGCTTTTAAGATGAGCTTCTAAGATTGGCTTCTAAGATCGGCTTTTAAGATGAGCTTCTAAGATGGGCTTCTAAGATGGGCTTTTATGAAGGGCTTCTAAGATGGGCTTCCAAGAAGGGCTTCTAAGATGGGCTTTTAAGATGGGCTTCTAAGATGGGGTTCTAAGATGGGCCTCGAAGATGGGCTTCTGAGATGGGCTTCTAAGATGGGCTTTTAAGAAGGGCTTCTAAGATGGGCTTGTAAGACAGGCTTCTAAGATGGGCTTCTAGGATGGGCTTCTAAAATTGGCTTCTAAGATGGGCTTCTAAGATGGGCTTTTAAGATGGGCTTTTAAGATGGGCTTTTAAGAGTGTTCAGTGGTCCGAGTGTTCAGTGGTCAGTCGTCACGTGAGGTCACAGACCCTGAGCTGCTTTGGGGATTAGCGTGGACGGTTACAAAGCATGGCTTGCTTCTGCAGTGTTTTAAAAACTGAGGTTGGAGAGTTGAAGGAGGAGGTCTTGCTTCTCCAGGAGGAGATTAGGAGGCTGAAGGTCCACCTCAATGGGCCTGGGAGAGAGTGTGAGGTGGTTGGAGATGTGGGGAATGAGGCTTCTAGCAGTGAGGTGCAGTCTGTCTCTCACTGTGAGGAAGATCTGAAGGTAGGAAATCGCTTCTCTGTTCTCCAGGATGAATGTACTTCAGTGGCCAGTGAAGGTAAGGGTACTACTGCCCCTGCTAATGAAGGTAAGCGCATTCTTGTGGTTGGTGACTCTCAGGTAAGATATGTTGACCGTGCTTTTTGTAATAGGAATAAGAAGATGAGAGATAGAGTGTGCTTCCCTGGAGCTGGTGTTGGGGACATTGTCAACAGGCTGGATAATATCATGTCAGGTAATGGGAACAAGCCCATTATCTGTCTCAGTGCTGGTGGAAATGATATTGGGAAGGGTAGGAGAGAAGAGCTGCTAGATAAGTACAGGTCAGCTATAGATTTCATTAAGTCTAAGGGAGGGATCCCAATCATATGTAGCATCTTGCCTAGAAGGGGAGTAGGAAATGAATGGTTGTCTAGGGCAATTGGTGTAAATTGCTGGCTAGACAGATACTGCAAGGAACTTGCAATCCCATTCATTGACAACTGGAACAACTTTTATGGCAAACATGATATGTATGCAAGGGATGGGGTACATCTCTCTGGGGCAGGGGTGGTAGCACTTGCAGACTCGATTGAGAAGGCCATTGGTGAAATGCCTATGATTTTAAACTGATGGAAGATAGAGGTATGGGTGTGTGTGGGAAACAAGCAGGTTGCAACACTAGGGTTGGAAACAGTAAATGTATAAAAGGCATTCAGCATGAAGTTATAAATAAAGACAATAGAACAGGTCAGCAAACAAAGGGGGACAGCAGAGGGCAGCAAGGGACTAGCTCCCTTAAGGTTTACTATACTAATAGCAGGAGTGTTAGAAATAAGATAGATGAGCTAAGATTAATTGCAAGTGCAGGAAACATAGATATTATTGCTATAACAGAGACCTGGCTCAATCTGAAAGATAGAGAGATGCCCTCTGAATGTCACATACAAGGCTATAAATTATTCCACACTGACAGGGTCAACAGGAAAGGTGGTGGAGTAGCGATGTATGTCAGAGACAATTTAAATTGTTGTGTTAGACAAGATATTAAATTAGAAGCGTCAGCCACTGAATCTGTTTGGTTACAGCTTCTCGAGGGCCGAGAAAAACTAATTTTGGGTGTGATTTACAGGGCCCCAAATCTTGATAGGGAGTGCAGTAAACTTCTATGGGACGAAATTCGTAAGGCATCTACATACGAAAATGTTGTGCTAATGGGAGATTTCAACTATAGACAGATTGACTGGAGCAATTTGACAGGAAATTTAGAGTCGGGTGACTTTCTTGATACGATCCAGGATTGTTTTTTAAAACAGTTTGTGACAGAGCCAACTAGGGGAAATAACCTCCTTGACTAGGTTCTTGCCAGTAGGGAAACACTAATTAATAATCTTGAGGTTAATGATGAGCTTGGGGAGAGTGATCACAAATCACTCAGTTTTAATATATCATGGAATTCCCCTAATAATGGCAATCAAGTCTCCGTCCCTGACTTTCGCTTGGCTGATTTCATAGGACTGAAAAATTACTTAGGTGGGCTGAACTGGAATGACCTGACTAAGGGTCAGGTAGGTGGTGATGGTTGCCGATATGATGCTTTCCATGGCATAGTTCTAGCTGCTAAGTCAAATTATGTCCCAAATAGGGAAATCAGATCAAACAAAAATGATCCTAAATGGATGAACAATAGATTAAAATATCTGATTGGTCAAAAGAGAGGCATATATAGGCAAATCAAAAGAGGAGAGGGGCAATTAAGAAATCGATATATTCAGTTAAAGAGAGAAATAAAAAAGGGAATTAGAAAAGCAAAAAGAGATTATGAGGTTAAAGTTGCAAGAGAATCGAAGACTAAACCAAAAGGATTCTTTCAGGTATACAGAAGTAAGATCAGGGACAAGATAGGCCCACTCAAAAGTTCCTCGGGTCAGCTCACTGACAGTAATAAGGAAATGTGTAGAATTTTTAACACATACTTCCTCTCAGTTTTTACACAGGAGGATACCAGCGATATTCCAGTAATGATAAATTATGTAGAACAGGACGATAATAAACTGTGCACTATTAGGGTCACAAGTGACATGGTCCTTAGGCAAATAGATAAATTAAAACCTAACAAATCCCCAGGCCCTGATGAACTGTATGCAAGGGTTCTAAAGGAATGTAAAGAGGAGCTTAGCACACCTTTGGCTAATCTTTTCAACATATCACTACAAACTGGCATGGTGCCAGATAAGTGGAAAATGGCAAATGTGATACCTATTTTCAAAACAGGTGACAGGTCCTTAGCTTCGAACTATAGACCAATAAGCCTAACCTCCATAGTGGGAAAATTTATGGAATCAATAATTGCCGAGGCAGTTCGTAGCCACCTTGAAAAGCATAAATTAATCAACGAATCTCAGCATGGTTTTACAAAGGGGCGTTCCTGCCTTACGAATTTATTAACTTTTTTCACTAAGGAATTTGAGGAGGTAGATCATGGTAATGAATATGATATTGTGTATATGGACTTCAGTAAGGCTTTTGACAGGGTCCCACATCAGAGACTATTGAGGAAAATTAAAGCACATGGAATAGGAGGAGAAATTTTTTCCTGGATAGAGGCATGGTTGACAAATAGGCAGCAGAGAGTTTGCATAAATGGGGAGAAATCAGAGTGGGGAAGCGTCACGAGCGGTGTTCCACAGGGGTCAGTGTTGGGCCCCCTGCTGTTCACAATCTACATAAACGACATAGATGAGGGCATAAAGAGCGACATCGGCAAGTTTGCCGATGACACCAAAATAGGCCGTCGAATTCATTCTGACGAGGACATTCGAGCACTCCAGGAAGATTTGAATAGACTGATGCAGTGGTCGGAGAAGTGGCAGATGCAGTTTAATATAGACAAATGCAAAGTTCTAAATGTTGGACAGGACAATAACCATGCCACATATAAACTAAATAATGTAGATCTTAATATTACGGATTGCGAAAAAGATTTAGGAGTTCTGGTTAGCAGTAATCTGAAACCAAGACAACAGTGCATAAGTGTTCGCAATAAAGCTAATAGAATCCTTGGATTCATATCAAGAAGCATAAATAATAGGAGTCCTCAGGTTGTTCTTCAACTCTATAAATCCTTGGTTAGGCCTCATTTAGATTATGCTGCACAGTTTTGGTCACCGTATTACAGAATGGATATAAATTCTCTGGAAAATGTACAAAGGAGGATGACAAAGATGATCCCATGTATCAGAAACCTTCCCTATGAGGATAGACTAAGGGCCCTGAAACTGCACTCTCTAGAAAGACGTAGAATTAGGGGGGATATGATTGAGGTGTATAAGTGGAAGACAGGAATAAATAAAGGGGATGTAAATAGTGTGCTGAAAATATCTAGCCTAGACAGGACTCGCAGCAATGGTTTTAAGTTGGAAAAATTCAGATTCAGGAAGGATATAGGAAAGTACTGGTTTGGTAATAGAGTTGTGGATGAGTGGAACAAACTCCCAAGTACCGTTATAGAGGCCAGAACGTTGTGTAGCTTTAAAAATAGGTTGGATAAATACATGAGTAGATGTGGGTGGGTGTGAGTTAGACCTGATAGCTTGTGCTAACAGGTCGGTTGCCGTGTTCCTCCCTTAAGTCAATGTGACCTGACCTGACTAGGTTGGGTGCATTGGCTTAAGCCGGTAGGAGACTTGGACCTGCCTCGCATGGGCCAGTAGGCCTTCTGCAGTGTTCCTTCGTTCTTATGTTCTTAAGATGGGCTTCTAAAATGGGCTTTTAAGATGGGCTTTTAAGATGGGCTTTTAAGATGGGCTTCTAAGATGGGCTTCTAAGATGGGCTTTTATGATGGGCTTCTAAGATGGACTTTTAAGATGGGCTTCTAAGATGGGCTTTTAAGATTGGCTTCTAAGATGGGCTTCTATTATGGGCTTTTAAGACGGGCTTCTAAGATGGGCTTCTAAGAAGGAATTCTAAGATGGGCTTCTAAGAAGGGCTTCTAAGATGGGCTTCTAAGATGGGCTTCTAAGAGAGGCTTCTAAGATGGGCTTCCAAGATGAGCTTTTAAGATGGGCTTCTAGGATAGGCTTCTAAGATAGGTTTCCAAGATGGGCTTCTAAGATGGGCTTCTAGGATGGGCTTCTAAGATGGGCTTCTAACATGGGCTTCTAGGATGGGCTTCTAAGATGGGCTTCAAAAACTAGCTTCTAATATGGGCTTTTAAGATTGGCTTCTAAGATTGGCTTCTAAGATGGGCTTCTAAGATGGGCCTCTAAGATGGGCTTCTAAGATGGGCTCCAAGGATGGGCTTCTAAGAAGAGCTTCTAAGATGGGCTTCTAAGATGGGCTTCTAATATGAGCTTATAAGATAGGCTTCTAAGATGGGCTTCTAACAGGCTTCAAAAATGGGCTTTCAAGATGCACTTCTAAGATGGACTTCTAAGATGAGCTTCTAAGATGGGCTTCTAGGATGGGCTTCTAAGATGGGCTTCTAAGATGGGCTTCTAAGATGGGCTTCTAAGATGGGCTTCTAAGACAGGCTTTTAAGATGGGCTTCTAAGATGGGCTTCTAAGATGGGCTTCTAGGATGGGCTTCTAAGATGGGCATTTAGGATGGGCTTCAAAGATGGGCTTTTTAGATGGGCGTCTATGATTGGCTTTTAAGATGGGCTTCTAAGATTGGCTTCTGGGATGGGATTCTAGGATGGGCATCTAAGATGAGCTTCTAAGATGGGCTTCTAAGATGGGCTTCTGAGATGGGCTTCTATGATTGGCTTCTAAGATGAGCTTTTAAGATGGGCTTCTAAGATAGGCTTCTAAGATAGGCTTCTAAGATGGGCTTTTAAGATGGGCTTCTAAGATGGGCTTCTGAGATAGGCTTCTAAGATCGGCTTTTAAGATGGGCTTCTAAGATGGGCTTCTAAGATGGGCTTCTGAGATAGGCTTCTAAGATGGGCTTTTAAGATGGGCTTCTAAGATGGGCTTCTAAGATGGGCTTTTGAGATGGGCTTCTAAGATGAGCTTCTAAGATGGACTTCTAATATGGGCTTTTAAGATGGGCTTCTAAGATGAGCTTCTATGATGGGCCTCTAAGATGGGCTTCTAAGACGGGCTTCTAGGATGGGCTTCAAAGATTGGCTTCTAAGATGGCTTCATAGATGGGCTTCTAAGATGGGCTTCTAAGTTGGGTTTCTAGGATGGGCTTCTAACATGGGCTTCTAATATGGGCTTCTAAGATGGGCTTCTAGGATTGGCTTCTAAGATGGGCTTCTAAGATGTGCTTCTAAGATGGGCTTCTAAGATGGGCTTCTAAGATGGGCTTCTAAAATAGGCTTCTAAGATGGGCTTCTAACATGGGCTTCTAACATGAGCTTCTAACATGGGCTTCTAATATGGGCTTCTAAGATGGGCTTCTAGGATTGGCTTCTAAGATGGGCTTCTAAGATGTGCTTCTAAGATGGGCTTCTAAGATGGGCTTCTAAGATGGGCTTCTAAAATAGGCTTCTAAGATGGGCTTCTAAGATGGGCTTCTAAGATAGGCTTCTAAGATGGGCTTCCAAGATGAGCTTTTAAGATGGGCTTCTAGGATAGGCTTCTAAGATAGGTTTCCAAGATGGGCTTCTAAGATGGGCTTCTAGGATGGGCTTCTAAGATGGGCTTCTAACATGGGCTTCTAGGATGGGCTTCTAAGATCGGCTTCAAAAACTAGCTTCTAATATGGGCTTTTAAGATTGGCTTCTAAGATTGGCTTCTAAGATGGGCTTCTAAGATGGGCCTCTAAGATGGGCTTCTAAGATGGGCTCCTAGGATGGGCTTCTAAGAAGAGCTTCTAAGATGGGCTTCTAAGATGGGCTTCTAATATGAGCTTATAAGATGGGCTTCTAAGATGGGCTTCTAAGATGGGCTTCTAAGATGAGCTTTTAAAATGGGTTTCTAAAATTGGCTTCTAAGATGGGCTTCTAAGATAGGCTTCTAAGATGGGCTTCTAACAGGCTTCAAAAATGGGCTTTCAAGATGCACTTCTAAGATGGACTTCTAAGATGAGGTTCTAAGATGGGCTTCTAGGATGGGCATCTAAGATGGGCTTCTAAGATGGGCTTCTAAGATGGGCTTCTAAGATAGGCTTTTAAGATGGGCTTCTAAGATGGGCTTCTAAGATGGGCTTCTAGGATGGGCTTCTAAGATGGGCATTTAGGATGGGCTTCAAAGATGGGCTTTTTGATGGGCGTCTATGATTGGCTTTTAAGATGGGCTTCTAAGATTGGCTTCTGGGATGGGATTCTAGGATGGGCTTCTGAGATGGGCTTCTATGATTGGCTTCTAAGATGAGCTTTTAAGATGGGCTTCTAAGATAGGCTTCTAAGATGGGCTTTTAAGATGGGCTTCTAAGATGGGCTTCTGAGATAGGCTTCTAAGATGGGCTTTTAAGATGGGCTTCTAAGATGGGCTTCTAAGATGGGCTTTTGAGATGGGCATCTAAGATGAGCTTCTAAGATGGACTTCTAATATGGGCTTTTAAGATGGGCTTCTAAGATGAGCTTCTATGATGGGCCTCTAAGATGGGCTTCTAAGACGGGCTTCTAGGATGGGCTTCAAAGATTGGCTTCTAAGATGGCTTCTTAGATGGGCTTCTAAGATGGGCTTCTAAGTTGGGTTTCTAGGAAGGGCTTCTAACATGGGCTTCTAACATGGGCTTCTAACATGGGCTTCTAACATGAGCTTCTAACATGGGCTTCTAATATGGGCTTCTAAGATGGGCTTCTAGGATGGGCTTCTAAGATGGGCTTCTAAGATGTGCTTCTAAGATGGGCTTCTAAGATGGGCTTCTAAGATGGGCTTCTAAGTTTGGCTTCTAGGATGGGCTTCTACTATGGGCTTCTGTGATGGGCATCTAAGAAGGGCTTCTAAGATGGACTTCTAAGATGGGCTTCTAAGATGGGCTTCTAAGATGGGGTTTCAAGATGGACTTCTAAGTTGGGGTTCTAGGATGGGCTTCTATAATGGGCTTCTAAGATCGGCTTCTAAGATGGGCTTCTTTGATGGGTTTCTACGATGGGCTTCTAAGATGGGCTTCTAAGATGGGTTTCTAAGGCGGGCTTCTAAGATGGGCTTCAAAGATGGGTTTCTAAGATGGGCTTCTAAGATGGGCTTCTAAGATGGGCTTCTTAGATGGGCTTCTAGGATGGGCTTCTAAGATGGGCTTCTAAGATGGGCTTCTAAGATGGGCTTCTAAGATGGGCGTCTAAGATGGGCTTCTAAGATGGGCTTCTTAGATGGGCTTCTAGGATGGGCTTCTATAATGGGCAATTAGGATGGGATTCAAAGATGGGCTCTTTAGATGGGCGTCTATGATTGGCTTTTAAGACGGGCTTCTAAGATTGGCTTCTAGGATAGGATTCTAGGATGGGCTTTTAAGATGAGCTTCTAAGATGGGCTTCTAAGATGGACTTCAAAGTTGGGGCTCTAGGATGGACTTCTATAATGGGCTTATAAGATCGGCTTCTAAGATGGGTTTCTGTGATGGGTTTCTACGATGGGCTTATAAGATGGGCTTCTAAGATGGGTTTCTAAGGCGGGCTTCTAAGATGGGCTTCAAAGATGCGTTTCTAAAATGGGCTTCTAAGATGGGCTTCAAAGATGGGCTTCTAAGATGGGTTTCTAAGATGGGCTTCAAAGATGGGCTTCTAAGACGGGCTTCTAAGATGGGCTTCTAATATGGGATACTAAGACGGGCTTCTAAGATGGTCTTCTAAGATGGGCTTCTAGGATGGGCTTCTAAGACGGGCTTCTAGGATAGGCTTCTAAGATGGTCTTCTAGGATGGGCTTCTGAGATGGGCTTTTAAGATGGATTTCTAAGATGGGCATCTAAGATGTACTTCTAAGATGGGCTTCTAAGATGGGCTTTTATGTTGGGCTTCTAGGATGGGCTTCTAGAATGGGCTTCTAAGATGGGCTTCTAGGGTGGGCTTCTAAGATGGGCTTCTAGGATGAGCTTCCAAGATGGGCTTCTAGGATGGGCTTCTAAGATGGGCTTTTAAGATGAGTTTTAAGATTGGCTTCTAAGATGGGATTCTAAGAAGGGCTTCTAAGATGGGCTTTCAAGATGGGCTTCTAAGATGGGCTTCTAAGATGGGCCTCTAAGATGGGCTTCTAAGATGGGCTTTTAGGATGGGCTTCTAAGAAGAGCTTCTAAGATGGGCTCCTAAGCTGGGCTTCTAAGGTGAGCTTATAAGATGGGCTTCTAAGATGAGCTTCTAAGATGGGCTTCTAAGATGGGCTTTTAAAATGGGTTTCTAAAATTGGCTTCTAAGATGGGCTTCTAAGATAGGCTTCTAAGATGGGCTTCTAAGACAGGCTACTAAAATGGGCTTCCAAGATACACTTCTAAGATGGACTTCTAACATGAGCTTCTAAGATGGGCTTCTAGGATGGGCTTCTAAGATGGGCTTCTAAGATGGGCTTCTAAGATGGGCTTCTAAGATGGGCTTCTAAGATGGGCTTCTAAGATGGGCTTCTAAGATGGGCTTCTTAGATGGGCTTCTAGGATGGGCTTCTATAATGGGCAATTAGGATGGGATTCAAAGATGGGCTTTTTAGATGGGCGTCTATGATTGGCTTTTAAGACGGGCTTCTAAGATTGGCTTCTAGGATAGGATTCTAGGATGGGCTTTTAAGATGAGCTTCTAAGATGGGCTTCTAAGGTGGGCTTCTGAGATGGGCTTCAAAGATGGGCTTCTAAGATGGGCTTCTAAGATGGGCTTCTAAGATGTGCTTCTAAGATGGGCTTTTAAGATGGGCTTCTAAGATGGGCTTCTAAGATGGGATTTTAAGAATTGCTTCTAAGATACGCTTCTAAGATGGACTTCTAAGATGGGCTTTTAAGATGGGCTTCTAAGATGAGCTTCTATGATGGGCCTCTAAGATGGGCTTCTAAGATGGGCTTCTAGGATGGGCTTCTAAGATGGGCTTCTAAGATGTGCTTCTAAGATGGGCTTCTAAGATGGGCTTCTAAGATGGGCTTCTAAGTTTGGCTTCTAGGATGGGCTTCTACTATGGGCTTCTGTGATGGGCATCTAAGAAGGGCTTCTAAGATGGACTTCTAAGATGGGCTTCTAAGATGGGCTTCTAAGATGGGGTTTCAAGATGGACTTCTAAGTTGGGGTTCTAGGATGGGCTTCTATAATGGGCTTCTAAGATCGGCTTCTAAGATGGGCTTCTTTGATGGGTTTCTACGATGGGCTTCTAAGATGGGCTTCTAAGATGGGTTTCTAAGGCGGGCTTCTAAGATGGGCTTCAAAGATGGGTTTCTAAGATGGGCTTCTAAGATGGGCTTCTAAGATGGGCTTCTTAGATGGGCTTCTAGGATGGGCTTCTAAGATGGGCTTCTAAGATGGGCTTCTAAGATGGGCTTCTAAGATGGGCTTCTAAGATGGGCTTCTAAGATGGGCTTCTTAGATGGGCTTCTAGGATGGGCTTCTATAATGGGCAATTAGGATGGGATTCAAAGATGGGCTCTTTAGATGGGCGTCTATGATTGGCTTTTAAGACGGGCTTCTAAGATTGGCTTCTAGGATAGGATTCTAGGATGGGCTTTTAAGATGAGCTTCTAAGATGGGCTTCTAAGATGGACTTCAAAGTTGGGGCTCTAGGATGGACTTCTATAATGGGCTTATAAGATCGGCTTCTAAGATGGGTTTCTGTGATGGGTTTCTACGATGGGCTTATAAGATGGGCTTCTAAGATGGGTTTCTAAGGCGGGCTTCTAAGATGGGCTTCAAAGATGCGTTTCTAAAATGGGCTTCTAAGATGGGCTTCAAAGATGGGCTTCTAAGATGGGTTTCTAAGATGGGCTTCAAAGATGGGCTTCTAAGACGGGCTTCTAAGATGGGCTTCTAATATGGGATACTAAGACGGGCTTCTAAGATGGTCTTCTAAGATGGGCTTCTAGGATGGGCTTCTAAGACGGGCTTCTAGGATAGGCTTCTAAGATGGTCTTCTAGGATGGGCTTCTGAGATGGGCTTTTAAGATGGATTTCTAAGATGGGCATCTAAGATGTACTTCTAAGATGGGCTTCTAAGATGGGCTTTTATGTTGGGCTTCTAGGATGGGCTTCTAGAATGGGCTTCTAAGATGGGCTTCTAGGGTGGGCTTCTAAGATGGGCTTCTAGGATGAGCTTCCAAGATGGGCTTCTAGGATGGGCTTCTAAGATGGGCTTTTAAGATGAGTTTGAAGATTGGCTTCTAAGATGGGATTCTAAGAAGGGCTTCTAAGATGGGCTTTCAAGATGGGCTTCTAAGATGGGCTTCTAAGATGGGCCTCTAAGATGGGCTTCTAAGATGGGCTTTTAGGATGGGCTTCTAAGAAGAGCTTCTAAGATGGGCTCCTAAGCTGGGCTTCTAAGGTGAGCTTATAAGATGGGCTTCTAAGATGAGCTTCTAAGATGGGCTTCTAAGATGGGCTTTTAAAATGGGTTTCTAAAATTGGCTTCTAAGATGGGCTTCTAAGATAGGCTTCTAAGATGGGCTTCTAAGACAGGCTACTAAAATGGGCTTCCAAGATACACTTCTAAGATGGACTTCTAACATGAGCTTCTAAGATGGGCTTCTAGGATGGGCTTCTAAGATGGGCTTCTAAGATGGGCTTCTAAGATGGGCTTCTAAGATGGGCTTCTAAGATGGGCTTCTAAGATGGGCTTCTAAGATGGGCTTCTTAGATGGGCTTCTAGGATGGGCTTCTATAATGGGCAATTAGGATGGGATTCAAAGATGGGCTTTTTAGATGGGCGTCTATGATTGGCTTTTAAGACGGGCTTCTAAGATTGGCTTCTAGGATAGGATTCTAGGATGGGCTTTTAAGATGAGCTTCTAAGATGGGCTTCTAAGGTGGGCTTCTGAGATGGGCTTCAAAGATGGGCTTCTAAGATGGGCTTCTAAGATGGGCTTCTAAGATGTGCTTCTAAGATGGGCTTTTAAGATGGGCTTCTAAGATGGGCTTCTAAGATGGGATTTTAAGAATTGCTTCTAAGATACGCTTCTAAGATGGACTTCTAAGATGGGCTTTTAAGATGGGCTTCTAAGATGAGCTTCTATGATGGGCCTCTAAGATGGGCTTCTAAGATGGGCTTCTAGGATGGGCTTCAAAGATTGGCTTCTAAGATGGCTTCTAAGATGGGCTTCTAAGATGGGCTTCTAAGATGGGTTTCTAGGATGGGCTTCTAATATGGCTTCTAACGTGGGCTTCTAACATGGGCTTCTAACATGGGCTTCTAACATGGACTTCAAACATGGGCTTCTAATATCGGCTTCTAAGATAGGCTTCTAGGATGGGCTTCTAAGATGGGCTTCCAAGATGTGCTTCTAAGATGGGCTTCTAAGATGGGCTTCTAAGATGGGCTTCTAAGATGGGCTTCTAGGATGGGCTTCAAACATGACTTCTAACATGGGCTTCTAACATGGGCTTCTAACATGGGCTTCTAACATGGACTTCCAAGATGGGCTTCTAATATGGGCTTCTAAGATAGGCTTCTAGGATGGGCTTCTAAGATGGGCTTCTAAGATGTGCTTCTAAGATGGGCTTCTAAGATGGGCTTCTAAGATGTGCTTCTAAGATGGGCTTCTAGAATGAGCTTCTAAGATGGGCTTCTAGGATGGGTTTCTAAGATGGGATTCTAAATGGGCATTTAGGATAAGCTTATAAGATGGGCTTCTAAGATGGGCTTCAAAGATGGGCTTCCAAGATGGGCTTCTAGGATGGGCTTCTAAGATGGGCTTCTAAGATGTGTTTCTAAGATGGGTTTCTATGATGGGCTTCTAAGACGGGCTTCTAAGATTGGCTTCTAGGATGGGCTTCTAAGATGGGCTTCATGGATGGGCTTCTAGGATGGGTTTCTAAGATGGGCTTCTAAGATGGGCTTCTAAGATGGGCTAAAATGGGCTTCTAAGATGGGCTTCTAAGATGTGCTTCTAAGATTTTTCTTCTAAGATGGGCTTCTAGGATGGGTTTTTAAGATGAGCTTCTAGGATGGGCTTCTAAGATGGGCTTCTAGGATTGGTTTCTAAGATGGGCTTCTAAGATGGGCTTCTAAGGTTGGCTTGTATGATGTACTTCTAAGATTGGCTTCTAAGATGGGCTTCTAAGTTTGGCTTCTAGGATGGGCTTCTACTATGGGCTTCTAAGATGGGCTTCTGTGATGGGCTTCTAAGAAGGGCTTCTAAGATGGACTTCTAAGATGGGCTTCTAAGATGGGCTTCTAAGATGGGGTTCTAAGATGTGCTTCTAAGTTTGGGTTCTAGGATGGGCTTCTATAATGGGCTTCTAAGATCGGCTTCTAGGATGGGCTTCTATGATGGGTTTCTACGATGGGCTTATAAGATGGGCTTCTAAGATGGGTTTCTAACACGGGCTTCTAAGATGGGCTTCAAAGATGGGTTTCTGAGATGGGCTTCTAAGATGGGCTTCAAAGACGGGCTTCTATGATGGGCTTCTAATATGGGATTCTAAGATGAGCTTCTAAGATGGTCTTCTAAGATGGGCTTCTAGGATGGGCTTCTAAGATGGGCTTCTAGGATGGGCTTCTAAGATGGTCTTCTAGGATGGGCTTCTAAGATGGGCTTTTAAGATGGACTTCTAAGATGGGCTTCTAAGATGCACTTCTAAGATGGGCTTCTAAGATGGGCTTTTATGTTTGGCTTCCAGGATGGGCTTCTAGAATGGGCTTCTAAGATGGGCTTCTAGGATGGGCTTCTAAGATGGGCTTCTAGGATGAGCTTCCAAGATGGGCTTCTAGGATGGGCTTCTAAAATGGGCTTCTGAGATAGGTTTTTAAGATGGGCTTCTAAGATTGGCTTCTAAAATAGTCTTCAAAATATCAAAACTTTTGTTTTCTACTTAGAAGAAGATTGGTATATTTAATGGAGTCTGTTGATGACATTTTGTCTTGATACCGGTGAAGGTACCTTGTTACCGATGAAGGGCTCTTGATACAGATGAAGGGCTCTTGATGAATTTGAAGGGCTGTTGTTATAGGCAAGGGATTATTGATACTGGTAAAGGACTCTTGATACCGGTGAAGGGTTCTTGATACCGGTGAAGGGCTCTTGATGCCGATGAAGAACTCTTGATACCGGTAAAGGGCTCTTGATGCTTGTCAATTGCTTTTGATACCAGTGAAGGTCCTTTAATACCGGAGAAAAGACCCTTGATACCAGTAAAGGACCCTTGATACCGTTCAAGGGCTCTTGATACGTTAAAGGGCTCTTGATACCGGTGAATGTATCTTGATACCGGTAAAAGGCTCTTGATAACGGCGAAGGGCTCTTGATACCGGTGAAGGACTCTTGACACCGGTGAAGGACTCTTGTTGCCGGTGAACTGCTCTTGATACCTTTGAAGGGCTCTTGATACCGGTGAAGGGCTCTTGATGCAAGAAACTGGATTTATCGTTCCTTTCCTCGGATCAACAGACGTTATATGGCGTCACCCTTAAGGTTTTAGCACTTTCCTCTGATTTAGCACTAGTAAACGTCTTGAGTGGCTGACGCTTCGTGTGAACTGGAAGGAACGTCTCATGGTGAGTTTAGGCTGTGTAGGCCTAAATTTACCATGAGTAATTAGAAAAAATCATCTGGTCAGTTTTAAAACTCTGAGTTGATGTGTTGACCTCACAGGTGGATTGAGTAAATTATTATACCTGGAGATGGTTTCGGGGGTCAACGCCCCCGCGGCGCTGTCTGTGACCAGGCTTCATGGTGAATCAGGGCCTGATCAACCAGGCTGTTACTGCTGGCCGCACGTAACCCTATGTACGAACCACAGCCAGGCTATTCGGGTACTGACTTTAGGTGTCTGTCGAGTGCAACGTTAATATTTAACTTCATTGTCATCTAATGTCGCATTCTGAACTATTCCAAACATCAGCGTTGTGGCACAGAGAACTGGCATTATGGTATACTAGGTGGCACAGAGGTTTGGCATTATGGCATACTAGGGGGCACAGAGGACTGGGATTATAGCATACTAGGTGGCACAGAGGTTTGGCATTATGGCATACTAGGGGGCACAGAGGACTGGCATTATAGCATACTAGGTGGCACAGAGGTTTGGCATTGTGGCATACTAGGGGGCACAGAGGACTGGCATTATGGCATACTAGGTGGCACAGAGGTTTGGCATTATGGCATACTAGGGGCACAGAGGACTGGCATTATGGCATACTAGGTGGCACAGAGGTTTGGCATTATGGCATACTAGGGGGCACAGAGGACTTGCATTATGGTATACTAGGTGGCACAGAGGTTTGGCATTATGGCATACTAGGGGGCACAGAGGACTGGCATTATGGCATACTAGGTGGCACAGAGGTCTGGCATTATGGCATACTAGGTGGCACAGAGGTCTGGCATTATGGCATGCTACGGGGCACAAAGGACTGGCATTATGGCATACTAGGTGGCACAGTGGTCTGACATTATGGCATGCTAGGGGCACATAGGACTGGCGTTATGGCATACTGGGGGGCACAGAGGACTGGCATTAAATCACACTAAGGGGCACAGAGGACTGGCATTATGGCATACTAGGGGGAACAGAGGTCTGGCATTATGGTATACTAAGGGGCACAGAAGTCTGGCATTATGGCATGCTAGGTGGCACAGAGGTCTGGCATTATGGCATACTAGGTGGCACAGAGGTCTGGTATTATGGCATACTAGGTGGCACAGTGGTCTGACATTATGGCATGCTAGGGGGCACATAGGACTGGCATTATGGCATACTGGGGGGCACAGAGGACTGGCATTAAAGCATACTAAGGGGCACAGAGGACTGGCATTATGGCATGCTAGGTGGCACAGAGGTCTGGCATTATGGCATGCTACGTGGCACAAAGGACTGGCATTATGGCATACTGGGGGGCACAGAGGACTGGCATTAATGCACACTAAGGGGCACAGAGGACTGGCATTATGGCATACTAGGGGGAACAGACTGGCATTATGGTACACTAGGGGGCACAGAAGTCTGGCATTATGGCATGCTAGGTGGCACAGAAGTCTGGCATTATGGCATGCTAGGGGGCACAGAGGACTGGCATTAAAGCACACTAAGTGGTACAGAGGACTGGCATTATGGCATACTAGGGGGCACCGAGGACTGGCATTAGTTGCACAGTGGTCTGACATTATGGGATGCTAGGGGGCACATAGGACTGGCATTATGGCATACTGGGGGCACAGAGGACTGGCATTAAAGCACACTAAGGGGCACAGAGGACTGGCATTATGGCATACTAGGGGGAACAGACTGGCATTATGGTATACTAGGGGGCACAGAAGTCTGGCATTATGGCATGCTAGGTGGCACAGTGGTCTGGCATTATGGCATGCTAGGGGGCACAGAGGACTGGCATTAAAGCATACTAAGTGGTACAGAGGACTGGCATTATGGCATACTAGGGGGCACCGAGGACTGGCATTATGGCACACAATGGAGCACAGAGCACTGGCATTATGCCATAATAGGGAGAACAGAGTACTGGCATCATGGCATACTAGGGGGCACAGAGGACTGGCATTATGGCATACTAGGGTGCAAAGAGGTCTGGCATAATGGCATGCTAAGGGTCACAGAGGACTCACATTATGGCATTCTAGGAGGCACAGAGGACTGACACTATGGCATACTAGTAGGCACAGAGGACTACCATTATGGCATACTAGGAGGCACAGAGGATTGGCATTATGGTATGCTAGGGGGCACAGAGGACTGGCATTATGGCATACTAAGAGGCACAGGATTGGCATTATGGCATACTAGGAGGCACAGAGGACTGGCATTATTGCATTCTAAGGGGCACAGAGTACTGGTATTATGGCATGATAGGGGGCGCAGAGGACTAACATTGTGGCATACTAGGGGGCAGAGAGTACTGGTATTATGGCATGTTAGGGGGTACAGAGTACTGGTATTATGGCATGCTAGGGGGCACAGAGGACTGGCATTATGGCATGCTAGGGGGCACAGAGTACTGGTATTGTGGCATGCTACGGGGCAGAGAGGACTGGCATTATGGCATACTAGGGGGCACAGACGACTGGCATTATGGCATACTAGTGGGCACAGACGACTGGCATTATGGCATACTAGGATATCGTTCTCGGATCACGAAACGACCTAAATACTAGGAATCATTATTATGAGAAGAGTTAGATTCGTGAAAGCCATTCAGTGTAAGGAGTTTCAAGGCTCGAACCTCCTTCCATCAGTTTACCTGGAGAGGGTGTCAGGGGTTAACGCCCCAGCGGTTCAGTCTGGGACCAGGCCTCATGGTGGATCAGGGTCTGATCAACCAGGCTGTACCAGGACAGGGGGGCACTTCATTGTTATTGGCTCCTCCTAATTGCTCAGCTTTTCTCTGTATGCACAGCAAGAGGATATAGTTGGGCTGTTAATTCAGTTGTGCTGACAACACGAGGGTCAGCAAGGCTGCCTCACCACCAGTTATACTGACAACACGAGGGTCAATAATGCTGCCTCACCACCAGTTATACTGACAACACTAGGGTCAGTAAGGCTACCTCACCACCAATTGTGCTGACAACACGATGGTCAGTAAGGCTGCCTCACCACCAGTTGTACTGACAACACGAAAGTCAGTAAGGCTGGCTCACCACCAGTTATACTGACAACACGAGGGTCAATAATGCTGCCTCACCACCAGTTGTACTGACAACACGAAAGTCAGTAAGGCTGGCTCACCACCAGTTGTACTGACAACACGAGAGTCAGTAAGGCTGCCTCACCATCAGTTGCACTGACAACACGAGGGTCAGTAAGGCTGCCTCACCACCAGTTGTACTGACAACACAAGCGTCAGTAAGACTGCCTCACCACCAGTTGTACTGACATCACGAGGGTCAGTAAGGCTGCCTCACCACCAGTTGTACTGAGAACACGAGGGTCAGTAAGGCTGCCTCACCATCAGTTGTACTGACAACACGAGGGTCAATAATGCTGCCTCACCACCAGTTGTACTGACAACACGAGAGTCAGTAAGGCTGCCTCACTACCAGTTGTACTGACAACACGAGGGTCAGTAAGGCTGCCTTACCATCAGTTGTACTGACAACACGAGGGTCAGTAAGGCTGCCTCACCACCAGTTGCACTGACAACACGAGGGTCAGTAAGAATGCCTCACCACCAGTTGTACTGACAACACGAGGGTCAGTAAGGCTGTCACACCACCAGTTGTACTGACAACACGAGGGTCAGTAAGGCTGTCTCACCACCAGTTGTACTGACAACACGAGGGTCAGTAAGGCTGTCACACCACCAGTTGTACTGACAACACGAGGGTCAGTAAGACTGCCTCATCACCAGTTGTACTGACAACACGAGGGTCAGTAAGGCTGTCACACCACCAGTTGTACTGACAACACGAGGGTCAGTAAGGCTGTCTCACCACCAGTTGTACTGACAACATGAGGGTCAGTAAGGCTGCCTCACCACCAGTTGCACTGACATGAGGGTCAGTAAGGCTGCCTCACCACCAGTTGTACTGACAACACGAGTGTCAGTAAGGCTGCATCACCACTAGTTGTATTGACAACACGAGGGTCAGTAAAGCTGCCTCACCACCAGTTGTATTGACAGCACGAGTGTCAGTAAGGCTGCATCACCACTAGTTGTATTGACAACACGAGGGTCAGTAAGGCTGCCTCACCACCAGTTGTACTGACAACACGAGAGTAGGTAAGGCTGCCTATTGCGACCCCTGAATGGGTCACAATGTATATAGTGTATATTACCTATTCATATAATTTTATATTGCTTATATTTGCGATAATAGCTAAATCGTAAATATATTGCTTTATATTATTATTTGACTTAGTTATATTTATTAGGTAGGATGTAACATTTATATATTATTCAGTGCTCGTGGTTCGAGTGTTAAGTAGCTGACAACATTGTCTAACTACTGTGTTCTCTCTCCACTCATTACAGTGCTGGCTTCTGTGTTGCTAGGCAGCAGCAGTCTCTGGAGAGTCACGTGAACAGGGGGGGGGGTGATCACACCTCACCTGGAGTAGACTGCCTGGCCTGCGCTGCTTCTTGTCTGTTTGACGTGCTTCTAACAAGAGGTCCCTCTACTGCTCTCCCTTGTGGGCCCTTGTTGGAAGATCATCTCTGTCGCTTTCTTGTTGTTGGTTCTGTGTAACTCTGTTCACAGAACATAGCCTAGACTTATTGATTATCGACGTTGTATTGAGATTGTGTGTCTCATAGGCACTCTGAGAAACTCAGGTCCTGAGCTATAGCTTCTGACCTAATTTGTACTGGTATCTGTGCACTATCACAGTCGGGGATTTTCTAATGCTGAATTTAGATTCAGTAGTATGGGAGTTTTGCGACTATTGTGGAGGATCTGCAGATGGTCCCTACTTAATGTCGTTATATTATTTCCTTGTTTGTGATTCTGTGTCGCTGTTACTTGTTATATTGCTGTTCGCCTTATGAGTCGTTTTATTGTTCATGCAAGCTGTTGTGATTGCCAGGTTGGTCAAGAAGTTAGTTTATGTGAGGACTTTTAGTCAGTCAATGGTTTAGTCTAGTCGAGTCTTGAGACATAGCAAACTACTTAGAGCACCTACACACATACATACAAACTTACTTTTATATATTTGTATTATGTTGTCAAATTCTAATAATGTACCAGACGGTACTTATAAGCCATAAAGATATGATATGTGCCTTCAGCACAATACTACTGTACATGAAAGAAGTGATTATTTTGATTATTTTGATTCCTTTAATGTACTTTGATAATATACACCTAGACATCTTAATATTTATTAATAAACTTATTAAATTTTAATTTCTTTAGTTAGTCGCCTACCAGTTGTAATCTTGAAGCACTATTGAATCTTACTAAATTCTAATGGATAATTGGACCAGGATACTGACTACTTGTTACAAAAACCCAGTAACAGGCTGGATGCTAGAATGGCAGTCCTTTCTAGTATTCACTGGAGATCTCTATGCTTATTAGATATCGCGTTTTTCGTAACAAATATCGGCCTGTCCGGGATGCTCTTAATCCAAGGTGTTGGAGAAATTGTCCAGTATGACACACTAGTAACTCTATGGTCAAACACTTTGAGTACTTTCCTAATCTGAAGACTTTGAGTTTAGTCTTGTACAACATACTAGGTGGATGTATGTACTTGACTGATTCTCTTGATCCAAGGAGATGGAAATACTGTTTATGAGCTCTAGCTCTAAGACAACCAACACTAAAATTCCTATTAGGATTATAGTTTCCCATAATCACAGGGCCCGGTGGCCTGGTGGCTAAAAGCTCCCGCTTCACACACGGAGGGCCTGGGTTCGATTCCCGGCGGGTGGAAACATTTCGACACGTTTCCTTACACCTGTTGAACTAGCAGCAAATAGGTACCTGGGTGTTAGTCGACTGGTGTGGGTCGCATCCTGGGGGACAAGATCAAGGACCCCAATGGAAATAAGTTAGACAGTCCTCGATGACGCACTTACTTTCTTGGGTTATCCTGGGTGGCTAACCCTCCGGGGTTAAAAATCCGAACGAAATCTTATTTTATCTTATCTTATCACTGTCTCGTAGTACACTTATTTTCGTGATGTATGTCAAAGTGAAACAGTTAATTGATACTCTGACTTTGTCTGAGTTGAGTACATTAAAACTTCAGACGTGTTGACGAGTAGCCAAATATCTTAGTGTGACGTATAACAGGAATTACACCACAGAAACTATCAGAGCGTTAATTAAAGATATATTGTTTCCTGCTCATGCAGAGATGTCTGATTATGATTCAGATACAGAGAGCATAGTGTCACTATTAGGAAGTACGACTCTATTTGATGATGTAGAAGAGAGAGCAACTACAGCAGAAGTGTCTGAGCCTAGTGTAACTCCATTCACGCTCACACCTTCCTGCCTCACTAACACAATAGTACAGAGTGTAGCTGGTAGTATGACTCAGCCTCATACTAGTACCGTGTATGCTACACCTGTATCTACTTATCCTAGACCAGATCTAGACTCTCTAGGGATGGCTGGACAAGGTGCCCGGCCTAAGGACCGTCCAGAAAGACATGCTAATTTCCTCACTCCTCCTTTACCCACTGGTCCTATCTCTGAGGAACAATTTGAGAGGATGGAATGCCTCATTATGTTGCAGACTGCACAAATAGAGGCACAGAGGAAATTGAACGAAGATTTCCAGAGAGAAAATGTTCGTCTCAGAAGACAACAGACGGATAAATCTGATAAAGTTGATAAACCTGTTAGTACAACACAGGACGCATTTTATGTGCAGAAAGCTGCCTCTATGGTTCCTAAGTTCTTGAGAGTGACTTAGACACCTATTTTGATGTGTTTGAGAACCAGGCACGTGCTATGAGCTGGCCACGTAAGCACTGCGCTACCTTGTTGCACACAACATTGACAGGAAGAGCTCAAACTTGTACTGCTGCTTTACCATTTGCCAAGTACATTAGTTATGATGCTGTCAAGCAAACTATTCTAGAGATATAACTTGTTACCTGTAAGTTATCAAAGTGCATTTCGTGCGTTACAATGACAACAAGATCAAACTTGTGTAGAGTTTGCTCGTGAGAAAAAAGTTGCATTTGAGAGGTGGTGCAGAGCCGCAAAGTGCAATAGTTATGACAGTCTAGTTCAGTTGTTACTTCACGAAGAGTTTTACAACTGTATGTCTGCTGACATACAAGAATATCTGATCGATCATACTGCTTCGGATATTCTGGAAACTGCAGCATTAGCAGACAATTACGAGATTTCTCACAAACTTGTACTTACTAAAACACAGAGAAATTTTTTTTATATTTTATTTAAAACAATACAATACATTAAATAAATAAAAGAACACTGTATCAGTTCTTACACAAACTTATAAATTCCATTGTCAAAATACACACTGGACGTATAACTTTGTGCTGACACAAACTGTTCCTCATCCCCTATGCATTATATCCCATGCACCTATGTTAAGAGCAAAATTACACAAGACTACATTACATCAGCAAAAATGCTTACAATATGCTTTATTATGAATATAAACAAAGAGAAGCACTAAACCTACAATATGCATTAATTTTCACTTTGTTACTTATATGTTATTAATCCTTCATACAGAACTGTACATAAACAAGAACATGAATAATAAAGAAACCAAACACGGACTATAAGTAATGGTTCCAGTACTCAATCTATTGGGTTACATACAATGAGACATTATGACAGCACAACGTTGTCTATAACTTACACAACCAATACTCGCCCACACCTGTGAGTAATTACAAGAATGATACAAAAACAAAATTATAGTACCCCTCAAAAAGTATACTTTCACTAGCCTGATTATACAAACAAACCCCATGCTTCGGACGTATAATATATACACAACACACCAAAACTCACCTCACGATTATCACATTGTCCCTACATACATTGAACATTATACAACATACTAAATGTTACACTTTTGATTACAAGGATAATATGCGTACTAACTCGATTGCCATCCCATCCTATACAACACCATTAACAACTCGCTACTAAAGATCATATCAACCAATTTTGCATACCTTGTATTGAATCTAGATAATTCCGTGCGCACACCGACCACCCTGCCGGGTGAAGCGTACTCCCTTTTATCTCCCATAAACCTAAAAGTAATAGATGCTAATTCAAAGATCTCAAAAAACAAGTGGCACCTTTTTATACAGACAATATAGAATAAAACACCTAAATTCAGTACCTACATGACACAAAAATGTTAACTACTAAGTACAGCTAAAAACACATACACCTCAACAGGCAATACACTTGTAATATATATTATGCCAATAGTCACGTTACAGACATTTATGATTAGTATACACTAAATCCAAAAAATCAATCCTATAGATCAGCTTATATCTAGTTCAGATTTTCACTATGGATAAATTCATGAACAAATGATACTCCTCACCTGAATGTATATTTGGTAAGCCTCTCATGACTAATATGCTACACTCTGTCACCCACTATATTCTCCTGGTCATACATGCCCTCGCACACACATGAATAAATTATAAATACATCTATGTATATTTCCGTACATATGCACACATATATACATACACACTCACGTACCTACATATTTATGTAAACGTACGATTCCATCTCTGCCCCATCATAGCCAAGGAAAAACACCTTAAATCAAACAATGATGTCATACAAACAGTGTAACACACTTTCCCCTCACGCACTCTTCCATATACTCAAATTTCACACGTACCTCACCTACATGCTTGCCCACTCACACCCACACGCCTCTGTACGGGAGGCTAGCCCGTTGCTTCCCATTTACTTACAACTTCCATAAATCACACAGCCGAAAATCCCTATAACCCTCTGTAAACTCAGTGTTCCATTTCCTTCCATATACTTCCTGATTGCGGCACTTGGATTTGTAAAATGTCGCTGCCAGCACCTTTATTCTCTCACCCGCTCCTACATCTCTCATTGCCCATGCTGTGAACACAAAATCAGTTACCAGATATGCCACTGTATTTTTAACCTGCGCTCCCACCCCATCAATATCTAAACTTAACACTCGCAATAACTGCAACCCACCCCCTCCCATATATCGAATTACCCTTCCAAACCATTCCCTGACCCTCCCTATGCATTCACAAAAATATACAACATGAAAAATGGTTTCTACTTCACCACACGCTCGACACTCCCCACCTTCCCTGAGCTTTCGATTAAATAAAACGATCCCAGACGGCGTAATCCCGTGTAAAAAGCGATGCATCACCCGGACTAATGAGCAACTTCCGGAGACGTTCCCATATGTCGCGCCAGGCATACATCGGGTATGCTCCTTCCACAGGAGCCACCTCCAACCCCCCCCCCCCACTCTCTCGATTATGTGCAGCTTGATTCGAGCTGGATCCCTCACCACCATCAAAACTCTCAACATAGCCTCCCCTACTCACAATTCCTTCCCCGCCCACCAACGTTTTATGTCCACATGCACTTTTTCTCGATCCCCTCCCCCCTTATTCCCACCCTCCCGCAAAAACTCCGTTTCACGTAAATACTCATAATCCTTCATTCCAGCGATATGAGCCCCAGCCCTCCTTGGCCAATCGGCAAAGTAATTACCCCTCTGCTTAACCACTCACAGCCAGATCCCCAAATAAACCGATAAACCCTAGGCAACAATTTCGTGACCTCTCGGCGCAATAACGGATAAATTACCACCACATGCCATAATTTACTATATAAAAGTACGTTTGTCGCAATTACTCTTTGGTGCAATGTGAGATTTGCAGACCTCAGTCCTCCTAATCTTTTTAACACACTGTCCACGGCCCTCACCGAGTTCACCTCACGTGCCACCAACGGATTACAAACATACACAATCCCACATATCTCAAGCTGGTCCACCATGCTCCACCTACCCCTCATGCCCCCACTCACTTGGTCCCAATTTCCCACTGCCATGAACTTAGTCTTCGTGGCATTAATTCTCATCCCTGTCGCCTCACCAAACATGTCCACGATTCCTTCCACCTGCTGCAAGTCTACACCACCTCCCACCAAGACCGACGTATCATCTACGTAACCCACAATACCAGGCCACCCATCGCTTTCATAACCCCCCTAACCCCCCAAAACTCTAGCCCGCACCGCCCTATAAAAAAGATCTTGAAAACAAGCAAACAATAATTGTGAAAGGGGACAACCTTGCCTCAAACCCCAACCCATCTGAACTGGCACACCTAATTTACCATTGACCTGCACACGCATAATCGCCCCTTTGTATAAGGTCTGTGCCCAAGATATGATTTCATTCCCAAAACCCTGCCAACGCATGAACTGCCACAATGCTCCTCTTTCTACACTATCATATGAAGTAGCCCAATCCAAAGCTAAAATCCCTCGCCCCCCACCCGACACCTGTCGTCTTTCTATGAAACCACGAATCATTCTGTGACCTTCAAACATGGACCTGCCTGGTATCCGGTATTGTCCCCTATCTATAACTTTTTCTATCACCTTTTTCAGTCTGTTCCCCAGTATCCTCGCTAACAACTTGTAATCACCACACATAAGTGAAAGGGCCCTATAATCCTGAACTGTTGATCGATCCCCTTTTGGCACCAATACCACCACTGCCGTTCGTTGCAATTCTCCCATAACCCCGTTAGTCTTTAATATGTTAAACAACCATACCAAAAACGCTCTCATCACGCCCCAGTGTGTTGCATAGAAATCACTCGGTAGCCCATCAATACCAGGTGCTTTACCTAAGCTCGCCCCAGCCAGAGCCTTCTATATCTCGCACTCTGTAATAGGCCCTTTCACTGCTTCTCTGTCTTGCAGACTAAGCCTACACTGCATATTGTTACCAATTTCCCGTAATGCCATATTGCTTATCCCAATGCTAGACATGTAAGTCTTAAACCAAGCGTCAATATACCCGCTCATGCCTTCCGTCGTCACCAACACCTGGCCATCAAGATAACCTTCTCTCCCTGCATGCACTGTTAACCCCATCATCTCCGTGGCTGCTCTCCGCTGCCTCTGTTCCCTTAACACACACGCCGAAGGCCGATTCCCATAGAGAACCTCTTCCAAACCTCCGACCACACATGCACCATCAAATCGATCATTATGCAAGCCCCTTATACGTTGCTTTAAATCTTTAATTTCCTCCACAGGGTATCGCGCACCATTACCCACATAACAGTAGCATAACTGTCCTTCAAAATACCCCTGAAGCCCATAAAACATTTGATTATTTTCCCGCCCACGCCGAACATAATAATCCCGGATACATTTCTTAGCCACCATATCCCACCACCTAACCAATTCACCATCCCCAGGAGCTCCCACTAACAAACCCTCCCAGAAAGTCTCAAAAGATTTCCTGTTCTCCTCCCCTTTTCACAATTTAACATTCAATTTCCAATAACTACGACCCCTCTTAGGTAAACCCTCCCGCCCTACGTCCACGAGAACTCCTCTATGATCAGAAAACACTACGTCTATGACACGGACACTATTAACCACGACAGTGCGCGGCACATACACTCTATCAAGTCGCGCCGCATATCCACGATGTACAAAGGTATGCTCAACCTCTCCCCCCCCACATCCATTAATCCCACCCCTGTCATTAAATCTCCCAACGCACCTGAAAAGTATCCACTTACCCGGGGTTCTACATCCTTACGCCGGATCACTCAATTCCAGTCCCCGCCTACAATAGCTACTTCAGGGAGTGAACTCAAATAATAAATTAACACATCTTTCACAAAGGTAGCTTTTACACGCCCCTCATTCTCTGCAGGACCAAACACACACACAAATGCCACCCTCACCCTTCCCTATAGTACTTCCACCCTTATTATCCTCCCTTCCTCCCCTTCACTACGTCTCACAACAAATGGGCTAGTCTCCCTAATCATGATGGCTACGCCACCTTTCAACCGGATAACATTCTCTACATACACGTCATATCCTTCTATCCGGAACTCACTACCACATTTATGATTGTGTTCCTGTACGAACACAACGTCCACATTATTACGCACCAATAATTCACGTAACCATACACACTTTCGTAAAGTTCGCATCAGCCTCAAAGGGTACGTTTCTTACTTTTACCCATGTATAATGGTGGGATACATCATGTAGCATCACAGACACAGCCTGGTTAACCACAAGATTAACCTCCTGATACTTTTCGACGACCGCCTCGTAAACATGAGCTGAGCAAAACTTCACAAAGATTCTCGTCACACCATTCATCGCCACACCGCACAAATCCTAGTTTGCTATACCGTAGGTGTCACGGATTATCGCTGGCAATAATATCGCCGTCGATGGTCCAAGCACTGCCCCACGGGTTAATGTAATGCACACAGTGTTGACGCGGCGTCTGCCTGCCTGTGCCATGTTGAGAAAATGGAACTGCTACCGATCAGCTACAGAGGGCAGCAGTGTAGAACACGTCCTCTCTACTCAAAGGCTGAGAGATGAATGACACAGAGAAATAAGGCAACTAAAAATTGTCCTAGAAGTTGGCAACCTAAATCAGCTGATCAGTGCCAGCGTGATGTACCTGCTACTGTAACTTTTCTTACCTTTACCAGAAAAACTCACAATCCTGAATCTGTCTCTGAGGTTAGACAGAAATCTGATACTGAGAATAAGAAAGTTAAATATACCTATTGTAACAGAAAAGGACATGCTATAAGTTAGAAAGAGATATGAGAAGCGGTCATGTGTGAAGGCTTACTCAGCTCTGTAACAACTTCAGTCAGTATTACCAAGGCTGGCTCCTCTTCAGGAAAATTATTTAATAGAAAAAGAAATAATAACATACAATGATAAACACTTTATTATTTAGAAACGGAAAATGTAAAACAATAAAACATGAATTGGTATCCTAATTGAAAGAAAAATGAAAAATGAAATGAAAAAAATTACATTTGAACTCAACGCTAATATATCGTGGTAATGGGATGTCAGGTGTTGGTGACACTGAGTGTTGTTGAAATCGTAGCCGTTGCTGATGTGGGGGGGGGGTAGCAGGTGTTGGTGACCACCACTGGCTCGTTCTTCACCAAGTATAGCCGTGTGTAATTACTTCAGATTACAGGAAAACAGGTTCGTTACCACTGCTATGATGAGGGGTTAGGTCCTGTGTTGGCTTACATAACAGATAAGTAGACTAAACATGGGACGTCTCAGGACGTAAGTCCGTCTCCTATTCTTCTCGTTGGTTGGCAGGTGACCCTCTCTGTCATTCCAAGCTGTAATGAGAAATCACTCTCCATGATAAGTACAATACCTAAAAGATGTGGTGATTATTAAAACATTTAACAGGTAAAGACTGAAAAGACTAAGTTAATTATTGGACAAAAGTGAAGCTTTCAACCAATAAGTCCACTAAAATATGATTAGGCGTGTACTTACAGTAGTGTTGGGAGCTGTGAGTCGAGTGATTTACTGTTTGACCGGAGTCCCACATGTCACCTTTCGGGGGGGGAGAGGGAGGGGAAGGGATAGCGGGAGCTAGACTGACCCTACCTTAACAAGCAGCCGGCAATCAAACTATCACTTTCAGGGAGGGGGAAAAAGGGGGGAGGGGGAATAGTGGGAGCTGGACTTACCCTACCTTAACAAGTAGCCGGCAATGAAACTATTTTTACTATACACTCCCTCGTTACTCCTATCTATTGAACTTTTCCATCACACTCCCCCATATCAAGACTTATAGTCAAGGAGTATAAGAAGAATAGGCGAGGAAAAAGTTCTAACATGTGGAAGCCTCGTAAGGCAACAAATCTTCTACTGACTGTCACGACTTAACCAGTCAGAGAAATAATTGGATGAACCATTGATATACACAATATGGAACTTAAAAGCCTGGAGTGCCAATGTCCACCTCAAGAGGCGACTGTTGGTTCCCTTAAAAGTTTCTAGGTATATCAAAGGTTTGTGGTCCGTTTCTAAAATGAATTCTTTTCCCAGCAAATAAAATTTAAGTTTGGAGATACCCCACACAAGGGCTAAACATTCCTTTTCTATGGTGGAGTATCTCGTTTCTGCGGGAAGGAGTTTCCAGCTTAGGAAGCATACAGGGAAGGGAGTACCATCATGGTATTTTAATAGCACCACACCTAAGCCAGTATTGGAGGCATCAGTTCTTAAACAAAATGTTTTAATAATATCTGGAATCTTAAGTATAGGGTCTTTCGAAAAGATACTTTTAATCTCATTAAACTTTTCCCGAGCTATGTCGGAAAGTTCAAGAGGTTCCTTCACAGACTTTTAAAGGAAGTCAGATAAGATGCCTGTAAGATCAGTAAGGTTCGGGATAAACCGTGCATAAAAATTTACAGAACCAAGAAAGCTACGCATGAGCTTCTTGGTTTTTTGGGAATTTAAATTCTAATAAAGCTTTGATCTTACTGGGGAGAGGCTGCAGAGAGTTATTAGAAAGTATCAGTCCAAGATATCTAATCTTGTTATACCCAAGGAAGCATTTCTTCGGCTTGTCAGTGAGGCCATGTGAGCGTAACCTACGCAAAACTGATGTTAATGTTTAGATATGTTCGCCCCACATGGATATCATTACGTAAATGTTATCAAAATAAACTGAAACATTTGGCATATTACCCAAGACCTTTCTCATCAGTCTCACGTAGGTAGCACAGGCAGTTACCAAAACGAAGGGCATAGTTCTATACTGCATCAGTCATTGGTGGGTAGGAAAAGTGGTGTACTGCTTAGAAGAAGGATCTAACATTACTTGATGATATGCCTGCGCAATATCAATCTCTGAAAAGAAGGAAGCGTTATAAAATTTGTGTAGATCGCTATCTATTAAGGTCATAGGCTCAGCATCCCACCGAGTTATAGCATTAAGGCCTCTGAAGTCAATAGCAAGTCTATATGAATTATCCTCCTTCTTAACCATGACTACTGATGAGCAATACTGAAGGTTCAATGATCTTTAGTTTTAATAATTTGTCTACCTCTCGGTCAAATACATCCCTAAGGTGAACTGGAACTGGGTATAATTTCCGTTTGATCGGATTGTCCATCAATAAGTCAATCTTATGGACTACCGTGGAGGTAACACATGGAATATCAGTAAAGACGTCTGAAAAGTTACTCACACGTTGAAGTAGTTCATGTCTCTTATGATCATCCAAAGATTCATTAATATTAATGTTGGTTGCACCCGAGTGGTCAAGAGTCACCAAGTCATGTAGTTCTTCATCATAGTCTAAGCTAGAGGTGTCAATTACGCACACTTTACATTCTTCAGTCGTTTTATCAAGTTCGTGTGGAAAAACTAAGTCAAAGTTATTAAGGCAGTTAACCGAATTTCTTCGGTAATATTTCTTAAAGATGTTGATATGATAAAGCTTAGGTTTCCCCTTGACTTCTATGAGGTAGTCAACTTTCCCAAAAATTTTTAATACTTTATATGGACCTTTCCGTGCTACTAATAATTTATTTGACTTGATAGGCAAAAGTACCAGAACTTCATCTCCTACTTTAAAACTTCTCCCCTGACTTTTGTAATCAAAATAGGTTTTGTACTGGTCCATTAACAAGCTTAAGTTTTTCGAAACTATGTCAGAGGTCTCCTCAAGTTTGGATCTAAGGTCAAGTAGAAACTGGTAAGAAGACTGAACCTCAGCATTTACCTCCTCATTGGTCCATAAGTCATGAAGGATGGACAATGGACCTCTGACCTGTCTACCATAGAGAAGTTCAAAAGGTGAAAACCCCAAAGAGTCACTGGAAACTTTCCTCACGGCAAACAAAGCACAGGGTAGGTAACGATGCCACTCCTTAGGTTTAAGGGAGCACAGTTTCCTTGAAATGGACTTAAGAATCGAATGCTGGCGCTCAATCCTCCCATTACAGCTGGGATGATAGGGTGTGGTGAAGAGAGGCTTCACTCCCAGAAGTTGGTAGTGATGTGAATTGTGTCCCAAGGTCAGACAAAATTTCTCTAGGGATGCCCACTCTGGAGAAGATGGACAAAAGGGCTTCAGCCACCTCTGTAGTAGTTATGGTCTTTAAGGGTACGGCTTCAGGGAAACTCGAAGCATAATCAACTAATGTTAATTGTTATGCAGGGTTCTGCATGACATCATAATGTACATATAGTGGAGAAGTGTGCCATAATAGTATGAATGTTATAATTGTAAAGAATAATTTTATAATTCATAATGTGCTTTTGGGGGTACAGTAAAGTAGGTTAAACTATAATTATAAAGAAATCCTGCTAGGGATTTATTTTCCAACTATGTTTGGGTACGCTGGGTAAGCGTGGCTTGGGGCAGTCACGTGGAGTCAGCATGGTGTGGAGGCTGGCGTCGGAGATGCTGTGTATTTAAGCTAAGTTTGTAGTTGTGTACTCCTTTTGTTTAGCTAACTCAGGCCATAGGCTCTTCTATGGCTTACCTGTATGCCCACCTAGGCTCTGACATGGTCAGGGTGCTGTGTGATGAGTGAGGAAATAAGAAATGAGGTAGGGAGTGGAGTAGAGACAGCCTGGCGCTGACTAGGCCTAGTGGTTATGGTGGCTGGACCTCCAGCCAGCTGTTTCTTGTGTACCCTCATTTAGGATTAAGGTGTTTCTAGAATGTATATATATAGTGTTATGTTGAATAAATAGATATATTTTCCTAACTGGGATTTTTGCCTAACCCTCTGTTAACCAACCCATTTAAGGAACACATACTGGTTTAGCGCTTTCTGTTTTGACTGGGATAGCCCTGGGTGGCCTGTTTATGCTTGAGATGTGTGTAACTTTTACCTTTGCCCTTAGACAAGGCTCTAGCCCCCAGCTATCCCACATTTCTGCGTAACATGGGGGCCTGTATATGGAAGAATTATCAAATTTTATGTGGTAATTCAACTTTGCAACTTTGGAAAGTCAATAATCATTCTTTACTGGGTTGGTTAGAAGAAGCATTCACTATAATACTCACACTAAAATAATCATTTAGCTTTGTTTGCAGTATTGCTAGTTTTTAGGGTGTTATTATTAACTAATACCCTGTGAATAATTTACCTTTGTGTGCAATATTGCTGGTTTTTAGGGTGTTATTATTAACTAATACCCTGTGAATAATTTACCTTTGTGTGCAATATTGCTGGTTTTTAGGGTGTTATTATTAATACCCTGTGAATAATTTACCTTTGTGTGCAATATTGCTGGTTTTTAGGGTGTTATTATTAACTAATACCCTGTGAATAATTTACCTTTGTGTGCAATATTGCTGGTTTTTAGGGTGTTATTATTAACTAATACCCTGTGAATAATTTACCTTTGTGTGCAATATTACTGGTTTTTAGGTTGTTATTATTAAAACTAATACCCTGGGCATAATTTACCTTTGTGTGCAATATTGCTGGTTTTTAGGGAGTTATTATTAACTAATACCCTGTGAATAATTTACCTTTGAATGCAATATTGCTGACTTTTAGAGTTTTATTATTAACTAATACCCTGGCCATAATTTACCTTTGTGTGCAACTTTGTTGATTTTTAGGGAGTTATTATTAACTAATACCCTGTGAATAATTTACCTTTGTGTGCAATACTGCTGGTTTTTAGGGTGCTATTATTAACTAATACTCTGTGAATAATCTACCTTTCTGTGCCATCTTGTTGATTTTTAGGATGTTATTAATAACTGATATTTTGTGCATAATTTACCCTTGCAGGTACAGTCTTGCTGATTGTTAGTGGGTTATATTTACCTAAATTTCTGGGAATAATTTTCCTTTGCAGGTTCAATAGTTCAATTTTTCTGACAGAATTTTCTTGTTGTGTGCAATCCTCTTTAATTTTAGGGAATCATATGACAATCACTCCTTGCGAATATACTACTTCAGTATATGTGCTTTGCTGTGTGCTTTATTATTTTATATCAGTAAGTTCTGTGGCTGGTAGCAAGATTTGGTGCTATCATTTCCCAAAATGGCTGACACTAGTGAAAATTCTGGGGATGACATGCATTTGGAAGGTGACATTGAATCAAATTTCCATGTTAGGGACCTGGATAAGGAAGTAGTAATTTTACAAATGAAATTAGCCCTAGTAGCAGAAGAAAAGGAACGGTTAAGGATTGAGCGTACAAAGATCCAGGAACAGAGAGCCTTAGAGGAGCTTAGGGCTCAAGAAAGAGCTAAAGAGAGGCAGCTTGCTTCTCATAAGGACACAGACACGAGGGTAGATGTTTTTCATTTGGATAAAGCCATAAAATTTGTGCCCAAATTCCTAGAGAAAGACCCAGACCAGTTTTCCTGTTATTTGAAAGTACAGCCAAATCCCAAGTTTGGCCGGTAAAGGAAAGGGCGACATTAGCAAGAACCCAATTAGTTGGTAAAGGGTTACAGGCTGTTAGTTCTTTAGAGGGATCGGCCTTTTCTGATTATCATAAGCTAAAAGAGGTAGTTTTACTGGCTTATCAAATGTTGCCGGAAAGGTACCGGCAGAAGTTTAGAGGACTAAAGTTTCAAGCAGGGCAGTCTTTGGTGGAATATGGTAAGGAGAAGATGTCACTTCTAAATAGGTGGTGTCGCTCAAAGGGGGTGGTAGGCAATTATGAAGGTGTAATTACCTTAATTTTGTTAGAGGATCTTTTGAGAAATGTTCCTCCTGACCTTAAGGCATATCTTGAGGAGAAGGATCTTGATGATTTTAATAATGCTTTAGAGCTGGGTGACAGATTTTTAGCTAACCAAAAATTTGGTAGTAGTTACCACCCCCCACATACTAATAATGGTAAGTTTTCTCCACCCACCAATAGGAATAAGAAATTTCAGAAGTTTAAGCCACCCATTTATCAGCCTAATAACCACCAGAGTTTTAATAAGCCTAATTTTCCAGTACCTACCCGAGAAGGTTTTAAGTCAGTTGTCACAGGTCCAGGACTACCGGGGACAGGTAGAAAGAGTCCAGTTCCCCAAGATCATGGGCCCCAGCCTATGTCAAGTGTGCAGGGGGCTTTTAAACCTTATCACTGTACATATTGCAATAAACAGGGCCACCTGCAGCCATATTGTCGAAAGATGCTTAGGGACCAGGCTGCAGCAGATGCTTCTCCAGTAAATACACCAGTTACACATGATGTTGCTTGCATTGCAGTCTTGCCCCAAGGTATCCAAAGAAGACCAGCTGTCTTAGACCCTCGGATGAAGGTCTATTCAAGTAAGTCTACTGTGGCCTTACACCAAAATGAAGGTAGGGTCACAGGTGTTATGTCTTTGAGGGACACTTGTAGCACATACACCTTGCTTCGCAGGGGTGTATTGCCAGTGTCGGATGACACCTACAATGGATTGGACATTTTTCTTAAAGGGATAACTGGAGTCCCTGTCAGGACTCCAGTGCACAGGTTATGGGTAGAGTCTGAGTACCAGTCTGGGTACCTACCTGTAGGTATTGCAGAAGATGTACCTTTTGCAGGAGTTGACCTTCTACTAGGCAACAACGTTGTGGGACTCCTCAAAAGTGAGGAATGTTTGGTTTTGCAGGACCCTGCTTTACAAGGTGGTAATGACCTAATTGGAGCGACGGTGCCTGAAAAATTTTCAGTGTGCTCTAGGACTAAACAGGGGAACAAGGCAGGAGCTGTGCCTCCCTGTGACCCTTCTGCACACTGTGGTGATGGTTTGGGCCTGGGGAGCCTGTTCATTGAGTCTGACCTGCAGGAGACTCTGAGCAGTGATGAACCGGCTCAACCGGAACTCGGTTGGAGAAGTGGTCTTGGTGCTGATGTGGGAAAAAATCCCCTGACTCTGCAGCAGCTGAGTGAGGCCCAGGAAGGTTGTGACCTCCGGAACGCTATTCATTTATCAGCTGTTGCGGAGGATGTGGTTCCCAAATTTACCAAGTGTTTATTTTGCAGAGTTGATCAAATGAGCAAGACTCTTTTTAAGAGGACCTGTGCTTACGTGGCCGCAGCAGAACTATTAAAGTGTCTTTGTCAGTATTTTTTACAGATTCTGAAGGAACGGCATTTCAGTGTTAAGACGGGAGAGCTAAATAATCGGTGTTTATTAATAAATTCCTTTTCTAACAGGTTACCAGAGTCTATACCCTTTCTGAATAATTTTGTGTGTGTGGTTTTGAGATTTCTGGTGAAACATTTTTGTCTCTTAGGCTTTGCACAAATCACCCAGAAGTCATATTTTATGAAATGTCATGTAGTTTTGAGAGGCCTACTTGAGGTTAAATTTACCAATGTATATCATCCTAGGAGTCAAAGAAAAGCACCATGGTTTTCCCAGTCTCTCAGGGCAATGCATGTTTGTTTTACCCAGTACCAGAAGGACTGGGATGAGGGAATTCCCCTCCTTTTCATTACCGTGTGGGGAAGCACTCTGAAATCATTAAGTCATGGGCTACGTGAGGATGGTGATGTTTCCCCCGCGGTGTTTTTTCTCAGTTTCAGAAAATGCTTGGCTAAGATGAGGTCGATGGTACTAGTGCACCAGTCTGCCAGTCCACCCAGGATGACGTGGGACCATGAGGTAGTGCTACATATTCTGGAAGCTTGAGAGATGGGATTGGTATCGGAGCCAGGTCCTGAGAAGGCTATGTTGGAACTGTGTGGTGGCTTCAAAATGATGGTGGATAAGGTCCCTGAGAAAGATAATGTAAGCAGGAAAACTGTAAGAGATTGTGGAAGATTTGGATCTTCTGAAAGACGGGTTGTAGTGGTGGTACAGCAATGGTGTACCTTAGTGAAAGAGTTTTGGGATGCTGAAAAACAGGGCCATGTTAACCCCCATGAGGTAGAGGTTTTGGAATTTGTGCAACATCAGCAAGCCTGGCATGATGTAAGTTGGGGTGAAATAGGTTCCTTGAAGGAAGTGAAGTGTTTATTTCTAGGGACTGTGTTTGTATCCAGCGAGAGTCGGTGGACGTTGTCTTTTACTGGTCTCACACTAGGTGATACCTTGAACACGTGCACTGACTGCTGCCAGGTACATTTAAGAAATAAGGTTTTGTCTCCTCTTTATGAACTACATGCAAAGTGTGTGAATGAACCGTGGGGGGATCATCTGATTCCCATGACCATGTGTGCCAAGGACACACCCATATTTGTAACTTTAATATCTCTGTACATGAACCTTTTGTATGCCATTAACCCTCAAGATCTTTTATGTATAATCCTGAGTTACCCACCCCGGGTTTTGCAAAATGATACAGGGGTTGGGGAAGTCTTGTTGCAGGGTAGAGCAGGGCAAGTAATGCCACTCTGGCTGCTTCTCGGCAAAAAGTAACAGGCACCAAGAAGTTATACTACCATAGAAAAGGAGGCTCTTGCTTTAGTGTTGGCAGTGCAACATTTTGAGGTGTATATATCATCATCAGTTCACCCTATAACTGTGTATAGTGACCATAATCCTTTACGTTTCCTTCACTTAATGAGGAACCACAATCAGAGACTTATGAGGTGGGCCTTGTTTCTCCAACCTCTTAATCTTGTGATTCATTATGTGAAGGGAGTGGAGAATGTGGTTGCTGATGCGTTGTCTCATGTTTAAAGTGCACGATGTAGTGTATAGATCACTTATCTATTCTTATTTTGCAGTGATTTGCAGTAGACGAGTAGATGGAACCCTGAACCACCCAAAGGAGAAGGGCAGGTTGAGCTGGAGCTGGAGGTATCAGGATTCCCTAGTGTGTGTGTGTGTGTTTTGGGGGGTAGTCACATCAAGTGCCATGCCTAGGTAAGGTATGCTACTTTTTTTTTAGGTGTTGGCTGGAATGCCTCGCCTCTGTTTTATGTTGGTATAGGGACTGTTGGACCTAACGTTTTAGTGAATGTGGGGCTGGCGGTGATGCCCTCCACTGTTTGGGTCATGTCTCTTGATCCGAGGTGTTTTGGTTCTCCAGGACTCTTTTCAATTTTTCCTTTTTGGATCACCACTGGGGTGACTCCAGGGTCCTTGGAATGACATGTAGGTGTTGGCCTGGGAGGTCCACCTTTAGGGGGTCTTCAGTGATGACTCCAGGGTTTCACGGCCACAGTCCCACCAACAAGATTTATGTGACTATCCGCCCGTTGTTTTTGGGGCCTGATATTTTTCCCCCCTCCTGTGCTCTCATGATTCTCGCAGAGATGTCATGGGGAACCAGTTTTGTTTACTAAAGATTGCTGTGAGATGGGAGTGATAATGTGATGTTGCTTTCTAAGTAGAATTTAACATGTAAAATCTGTTTTTCTTTTCTTTGAACTACTACTGGAAAATGTACTTACTGTTTAAAAATTTTTTTTGGTGGCACATACAGTTTGATCTGCCTTGCAACATACTGGACTCTGGTGTTACTTCATAACACGGCATTCCTCAGGGGCACTTTTGTACAAAGTTAACTTGCTCGTTTATAAGTTTGCTTGATGTAATTTAGGTAAAATGCATCAACGCCAGTGCCTGGCCAGCGCTGTGTTGTGATGGTGCCTTTTCCTAACACAGTTGTCTAAGAGTGTGACTGTGGGCTCGTTTGGCATAGAACTTGATCACTTTTATGTTCGGCGAGTTTCACATGTCTGCAATCTAGTACCTCAGTTTGTTAATATTGCATATTTGTAGTACCAAAAGACCGTGATTGTATGGTGGTCATTCCCCAGTTATCATTTTGCCCGTTGCCTCAGACCTTAATGTGGGGTTTATTTTCTTTTTTTTCCTTTTGCCTAGCAGTGTCCGTAGGGACCCCGCTAGCAGAGTGAGACCTATGGTCTGGGGGTGGGGGTGTTATGCAGGGTTCTGCATGACATTTTAATGTACATGTAGTGGAGAAGTGTGCCATAATAGTATGAATGTTATAATTGTAAATAATAATTTTATAATTCATAATGTGCATTTGGGGGCACTGTAAAGTACTCTAACTGTAATTATAAAGAAATCCTTCTAGGTAGTTATTTTCCAAGTGTGTTTGGTTACGCGGGGTGAGCCTGGCTGGGGCAGTCACGTGGGGTCAACATGGTGTGGAGGCTGGCGTCGGAGATGCTGTGTATTTAAGCTAAGTTTGTAGTTGTGTCCTCCTTTTGTTTAGCTAACCCAAGCCATAGGCTCTTCTATGGCTTACCTGTATGCCCACCTAGGCTCTGACATGGTCAGGGTGCTGTGGGATGAGTGAGGAAATAAGAAATGGGGTTTGTAGTGGAGTAGTGATGGCCTGGCGCTGACTAGGCCTAGTGGTTATGGTGGCTGGACCTCCAGCCAGCTGTTTCTTGTGTACCCTCATTTGGGCGTTTAGGATTAAGGTGTGTCTAGAGTGTGTATATAGTGTTATGTTGAATAAATAGATATATTTTCCTAACTGGGATTTTTGCCTAATCCTCTGTTAACCAACCCATTGAAGTAACACATACTGGTTTAGCGCTTTCTGTTTTGACTGGGATAGCCCTGGGTGGCCTGTTTATGCTTGAGATGTGTGTAACTTTTACCTTTGCCCTTAGACAAGGCTCTAGCCCCCAGGTGTCCCACATTTCTGTGTAACAAAACACTTATGTCCATCTTTGGTGATGAAAAGTCAACCTAAGAAGGAAGAATGGCACCTTTTACATTACCTATTAGTACGGAGCAAGAAGTGATGGGAGCTAGTACGGCTTCAGACCAACCTGTGAACCATTTAGACCTAATGTAACAACGGATGGTAGGAAAAGTGTCTGTACGGCCTAAGTAGTCTGAAAGTATAGCAGAGGAATGAGTTTCTTTAAGATTAGGGAACAGCTTATCAGAAATGACTATACATGTGCATCCAGTGTCTCGTAAAATGGTAGATACATTAAGTCCATTAACTGTTCCTGAACAGAAGGGTGCTTGGTCATTACAGTCTTTAAAACATTTTCCAACTTTTTGGACCTTCTTAGGACAATCTGGACGTTTATGTCCCTTAACACCACACAAATGACAAACAGGAATAAAAGAAGTCACTTACTTTCCACTAGAGGCTTTGATTTCTTAAGGTCTGATGAATCCTTGCCCTTAGGGTTCGATCCCTTTAGGTCTTTATAGGAATTGTGAGCCTGCGGCCTCAGCAACTTCCTCAGCTTTAATCAGATTACGTTCTCTAATGAATGTTCTTATCTTGTGAGGAAGAGCTGTCAGGAACTGGTCAGCAACCACGAAGTCTCTAAGAGATTCATAACTGTGATCAGTTCCTGAACTCTCTATCCAAAAGTCGAACAAACGAAAGAGTGTTACCTGTAACTGATGAAAGTTCTGGCTAGGCTGTAAGGTGGCATACCTGAAATCTTTCCTGTAAGAATTAGTGGTTTTTTTATATGCTTTAAGGATTGCCTTCTTTAGTAGGTTATAATTACATATGATATCCTGTGACAAAGTTGCATAGATATTCAAGGCTGTACCAGAAAATAACATTCCTAACCTGGTAGCTCAGGTGTCAGCAGGCCATTCACAGAGGGTAGCGGTATTTTCAAACCTGATGATGTATGAAGTAATGTCTTCACCCTCTGTGAAGGGAGGTAAATTAGGTGTTGGAATATGTGCACTAGCTGCATGATGTTCAATTACTCCTTCCTCTAATTGTTGTTGTGCAAGAGTTAACTTTTTATTCTCTAATTCAAGGCGAGATTTTTCGAGCTCGCGATCCTTTTCTCTATTAACTCATGTTCTCTAGCTCTTTCCTCAACTTCTCTATCCTTTGCTCTTTCCTCAAGTTCTCTTAATTTAACTTGTTCCTCACGTACTTTAGCTTGTTCCTCACATACTCTAGCTCTCTCCTCACGATCAAGTCTATCATGCCTCTTTTTGTCTTCTCTCTCTCTTTCTAACTGTCTATCTTGCTTTTCTCTTTCAATTCGATCTCTCTCCTTTTTATCCTCTCTTTCTCTTTCTAACTGTCTTTCTTGATTCTCTCTCTCTATTCTTTCTCTCTCCTTATTCTCTTCTCTTTCGATTCTCTCTCTCTCTTTCAAGTCTTTCCTGGATCTTAGCACTAACGAAAGATTCTAAATTTTTCCCTGTTATTCCTAACTTACTTCCAGCATTCATCCAAAACTGGTATTCCTCCATACTTGCAAGAATAACTTAAACTATCAGGGGAAATGAAACGGGTATTAAAGAAAACAGAGGGTTCAATTTCTGCTCCACTTAAACTGTAAATAAACCAGAGGGCTCGATCCCTGCTTCAATTAAACAATGTATTAATGAAAGCGAAGGGTTCTATGCCAGCTCCAAGCAAACAGTAAGTAGAATAGGGTCACTTGACCATCCAATCTTCTCACCCACAAATCAAGAGTGTCCTACGACAGTTCCCTTGATAAAATAAAGAGCTCAATGAAACAAATTGTCACTGGAAAATCTCGGGTCCCTGAAGTTTAATCCTCCAAAGTGTTTCAAGCTCGGAAAAAAAGTGGCAGAATTAAATATTGTATCCTGCTTGACTTGACTTACAATAAATTGAGACTATAACAATCACCAAATCTTTTAAATGCCTGTACTGTAGTCCTACCATAGAGAATGATTACTCATGGCTGGTGGTAACTGTCTGTGGTATGCAGCGTTGAAGTTCCAATGGTAGATTCGAGATGGAGTTGAATCTTGATTCAGTCGAGTTGATCCTGGCAAGGTCGCCACTTGTGAAGGCTTACTCAGCCCTGTAACAACTTTAGTCAGTATTACCAAGGCTGGATCCTCCTCAGGAAAATTAATGAATAGAAAAAGAAATAATAACAGACAATGATAAACACTTTATCATTTAGAAATGAAAAATGTAAAACAATGAAACATGAATGGGTATCCTAATTGAAAGAAAAATGAAAAATGAAATGAAAAAAATTACATTTGAACTCAACGCTAATATAGGTATATCGTGGTAATGGGGAGCCAGCTTTGGTAATACTGACTGAAGTTGTTACAGGGCTGAGTAAGCCTTCACACGTGGGGTTGGCGCCCCCACACAAGCCGTATCCTCCTCCGTGCAACAAAGGCACCAAAATCCTAGTAATACCTCTGATCCCACTGTTTTAGATAATATTACTCAGAATAGATGACTAGCGTCAGAAAGTGTATCTGACGAAAATATTCGTTCAGCGATGAGTCCTTACTTATCGAGAGGCAAAGTAGGACTTGACGAATCACATCTTAGATAATTACTTTCAGAGACATTGGCAGTTATCTCACGTTATTAAGAGAAGATGTACTGCCCATAACTGATGATACCTATTGCAAGATAGATGTATTGTTAGAAGCCTATGGTGGGGCTGTTATAAAAGTACCTCTGCGCAAAGTTTACATTGAAACAAGCTATTATACTGGTTATATTTCAGTGGGTATATCCAGTGATGTATTTCCCATCAGGTCAGTGGACTTGTTGATTGGGAGCGATATCCTTCATGCTGGTATATGTAAGGAACCACTTGTGACTGATAATACCACTGATGATAATTATGCCATTGAAGCTTGTAGAGAGAAGCCTATTTTATTTACTTTCAGCGCAATTACTAGAGCTATGTCAAAGATTCAACAACCATCCTTGTCTCCTGTTGAGTTAGTGGATGACAATGATTTGGGGTTGAATATGTTGTTTAGTGACGCTCTGCGCCCCGGATCATTAACACTGACTCCCCACTGTCATCAACCTAGTCAGGACACAACTGACATTAAATTTCTAACTCATGATGATTTAATCAAGGATCAGTTTATTGATCAGTCACTGGAAAGACTGAGAGATATAGCAGTTAGTGAGAGTGAAGCAAAGGATCTCGATAATTGTTACTATTATAGTAACGGTGTACTGATGGAGAAAAATATATGTAAGTTGTCAGCTGATGCGTTTCCACCAAAGTCAAGCATCTCGTAGTGTTACCAGTTACATTTCGTGTACAAGCCATTGATTTTGCTCACAATAGCCCCATAGGAGGACATTTAGGTGTCAAGAAGACACTCAGTAAACTGGCAAAACATTTTACTTGGCCAAAAATGAAAGAAACAGTAGCTGATCATGTGCGACGTTGCCACGTGTGTCAAGTGACAGGCAAGCCAGCACACACACCTCCACCTGCACCTCTCATTTCTATCACCGTGGATGGTGAACCATTCTCACTTCTTATTATTGATCTTTCGAGAAGCATTATCCCACCTAGGAATAAAGTCTGTACTTTCAACCAGCTATCATCCACAGTCACAAGGTGCTCTAGAGAGATTTCATCAGACACTGAAGTCCATGATGAGAGCTTATTGTGAGCATTTTTGTAGAGACTGGGATGAGGGTATACCTTTTCTTCTGTTCGCTATGAGAGAAAGTGAACAAGAAAGTCTCGGGTTTAGTCCGTTTGAGATTTTTTTTTATATTTTATTTAAAAACAGTACAGCAGTACATAATTCCAGAATATAAATAGACATGAAAATAACAACATATAATTCTCAGATCCGATGGCTCTATAACCTCACTGAAAAAAAAATGGCAGTACTGAAAAGCTTACAACAAAACGTCTCAAAACAACTACCAGCAACAGAGTACTAACCTATCTTATATAACTTTAAAACAACATTGACATACTCATATTAGGAATGTACTGGACCTTAACATTTAACAAAGGTTCAGAACGATATTTAAAGAGTAACACAAAAGAATAAGCTGATTTCATGTATGTATACATGTACACAAACAAAACAGTATATAAAAATATTGTAATCTACAAAAATCTAACACATATCATGACCCCATAACCGATAATAAATATAACCAATTGCATATACCATTAAAAGCATATGACTCAAGAATATGGGTCATGACAAGATAGGAATACCTTCGGGGTTGCACTTTTATTCATTACACAAAAGTAGAGATTCTGCTTTTGACTCTCGCCCTGGCAGGTCATAGCAGTTCTCCTTACTTACTCTGTCTCCCTACGATCCCCGTTGGGGAGGGGAACCTTTACCAGCGTCGTCTTCGCCTTGACTTGCACGATGAGCTACGCAAATCGTGTAAAGATCAAGCCAAAAAGTGGTACCGTTGCCACTGTTGTGCAGAAAGAATTGCAAGTGAAATTCAATGCTATTTTGTCACTGAAAGAAGCATTCATTGTTGTATGTCACGATGATGCTGAAGCAGAGAAGTTACTCACCACAGAAGCCACCACTACTCTTACTGCTCAAGGATTTACTGTTACATCCTCTCCTGCCCTCAGGGCAAGAAAATCAGTATTCCTAAAAAAAGCTGGACAAGATTCTGACTTCTCAATCAATTACTGAACTCAAGTCATCCATTGAAACGCAAAATACTTGGGCTACTGTTGATAGCATTACCAAAATCCCGAATGCATCGTCTATGCTCAAGGTCACCTTCACCGACGTGAACATGGCTGCCACTGCTCTGAACGAAGGTCTTGCTATTTACTACTACTATATCAGTCCCACCTACATCCAACATTGCTGGAACTGCTATTCTTATCTTCACACCACCAAAGCATGTCCAGTAAAAGACAAGAAGTTCTGTACTACATGTGGTAGTGAGGGACACACCTTCAGTTCCTGTACCGCTGCTGCTCCAACACAACCAGCGTGTTTCAACTGCAAAAGTAATGATCATCATACATTGGCAGCAAAATGTCCTACAAGAAAGGATATTATGAAGAAACAACAAGATGCAACAAAGAAAAAATCTACCAACAACACACCAACGTATGCCGCAATTGCAAAGTTGCAAGCAGACACTACGAAATTACTTCAAGCATCTCAACCCGCCTCCACCACCATCACTCCTCCAACATGTGACGTAACGAAGATCCACTATTGTCTACTATACGCTCACATGCAGAATATGGCTGTACCTGGATCTTTTAACTCTACAATCAACGAGTTGTTTGCATTAAATAACATGCCATCATTCACATTTCCAGCATCGCCACCTTCTGAAGAAATTCTCATATTCACCAAAGACTTAGTCACAACCTCGGATGTAGCAGATCCAACACCACCATCAACTAGTGACGTCACTCCAACAACGTCCAATGAGAAGCCTTCACCGCCACCACTCCTCATTGAAACCGACCAATCAGAAGCCTTGTCACAAGAAACATCTTCCTATTCGTCTACTGAAGATGACAACGAATATTCACTTCCTCCTTCAACAATACCTATCAAGAAAGCAAAAATAGCAAAAAATCAGCATCTCACAACTCTCGACATGATAAAGTGAATGTATAGGAGCCTATGAACCAAGTGAGAGAGTAATTGTGGTAGGGGACCTGAATGCTAAAGTAGGAGAAACTTTTAGAGAGGGTGAGGTAGGTAAGTTTGGGGTGCCAGGTGTAAATGATAATGGGAGCCCTTTGATTGAACTTTGTATAGAAAGGGGTTTAGTTATAGGTAATAAATATTTTAAGAAAAAGAGGATAAATAAGTATACAAGATATGATGTAGGGCGAAATGACAGTAGTTTGTTGGATTATGTATTGGTAGATAAAAGACTGTTGAGTAGACTTCAGGATGTACATGTTTATAGAGGGGCCACAGATATATAAGATCACTTTCTAGTTGTAGCTACACTGAGAGTAAAAGGTAGATGGGATACAAGGAGAATAGAAGCATCAGGGAAGAGAGAGGTGAAGGTTTATATACTAAAAGAGGAGGCAGTTAGGGTAAGATATAAACAGCTATTGGAGGATAGATGGGCTAATGAGAGCATAGGCAATGGGGTCGAAGAAGTATGGGGTAGGTTTAAAAATGTAATGTTAGAGTGTTCAGCAGAAGTTTGTGATTACAGGAAAATGGGTGCGGGAGGAAAGAGGAGCGATTGGTGGAATGATAATGTAAAGAGAGTAGTAAGGGAGAAAAAGTTGGCATATGAGAAGTTTTTACAAAGTAAAAGTGATGCAAGGAGGTAAGAGTATATGGAGAGTGGTGAAGCAATGTAAAAAGAGAGCAAATGAGAGAGTGGGTGAGATGTTATCAACAAATTTTGTTGAAAATAAAAAAAAGTTTTGGAGTGAGATTAACAAGTTAAGGAAGCCTAGAGAACAAATGGATTTGTCAGTTGAAAATAGGAGAGGAGAGTTATTAAATGGAGAGTTAAAGGTATTGGGAAGATGGAGGGAATATTTTGAGGAACTGTTAAGTGTTGATGAAGATAGGGAAGCTGTGATTTCGTGTATAGGGCAAGGAGGAATAACATCTTGTAGGAGTGAGGAAGAGCCAGTTGTGAGTGTGGGGGAAGTTCGTGAGGCAGTAGGTAAAATGAAAGGGGGTAAGGCAGCCGGGATTGATGGGATAAAGATAGAAGTGTTAAAAGCAGGTGGGGATATAGTTTTGGAGTGGTTGGTGCAATTATTTAATAAATGTATGGATGAGGGTAAGGTACCTAGGGATTGGCAGAGAGCATGCATAGTTCCTTTGTATAAAGGCAAAGGGGACAAAATAGAGTGCAAAAATTATAGGGGGATAAGTCTGTTGAGTATACCTGGTAAAGTGTATGGTAGAGTTATTATTGAAAGAATTAAGAGTAAGACGGAGAATAGGATAGCAGATGAACAAGGAGGCTTTAGGAAAGGTAGGGGGTGTGTGGACCAGGTGTTTACAGTGAAACATATAAGTGAACAGTATTTAGATAAGGCTAAAGAGGTCTTTGTGGCATTTATGGATTTGGAAAAGGCGTATGACAGGGGGGATAGGGGGGCAATGTGGCAGATGTTGCAAGTGTATGGTATGGGAGGTAGGTTACTGAAAGCAGTGAAGAGTTTTTACGATGATAGTGAGGCTCAAGTTATGTAGGAAAGAGGGAAATTATTTCCCAGTAAAAGTAGGCCTTAGACAAGGATGTGTGATGTCACCGTGGTTGTTTAATATATTTATAGATGGGGTTGTAAGAGAAGTAAATGCGAGGGTCTTGGCAAGAGGCGTGGAGTTAAAAGATAAAGAATCACACATAAAGTGGGAGTTATCACAGTTGCTCTTTGCTGATGACACTGTGCTCTTGAGAGATCCTGAAGAGAAGTTGCAGAGATTGGTGGATGAATTTGGTAGGGTATGCAAAAGAAGAAAATTAAAAGTGAATACAGGAAAGAGTTAGGTTATGAGGATAACTAAAAGATTAGGTGATGAAAGATTGGATATCAGATTGGAGGGAGAGAGTATGAAGGAGGTGAATGTATTCAGATATTTGGGAGTGGATGGGTCTATGAAAGATGAGGTGAATCATAGAATTGATGAAGGGAAAAGGGTGAGTGGTGCACTTAGGAGTCTTTGGAGACAAAGAACTTTGTCCTTGGAAACAAAGAGGGGAATGTATGAGAGTATAGTTTTACCAACGCTCTTATATGGGTGTGAAACATGGGTGATGAATGTTGCAGCGAGGAGAAGGCTGGAGGCAGTCTAGATGTCAAGTCTGAGGACAATGTGTGGTGTGAATATAATGCAGAGAATTCGTAGTTTGGAAGTTAGGAGGAGGTGCGGGATTACCAAAACTGTTGTCCAGAGGGCTGAGGAAGGGTTGTTGAGGTGGTTCGGACATGTAGAGAGAATGGAGCGAAAAAGAATGACTTCAAGAGTGTATCAGTCTGTAGTGGAAGGAAGTCGGGGTAGGGGTCGGCCTAGGAAAGGTTGGAGGGAGGGGGTAAAGGAGGTTTTGTGTGCGAGGGGCTTGGACTTCCAACAGGCATGCGTGAGCGTGTTTGATAGGAGTGAATGGAGACAAATGTTTTTAATACTTGACATGCTGTTGGAGTGTGAGCAAAGTAACATTTATGAAGGGGTTCAGGGAAACCGGCAGGCCGGACTTGAGTCCTGGAGATGGGAAGTACAGTGCCTGCACTCTGAAGGAGGGGTGTTAATGTTGCAGTTTAAAAACTGTAGTGTAAAGCATCCTTCTGGCAAGACAGTGATGGAGTGAATGATGGTGAAAGTTTTTCTTTCTCGGGCCACCCTGCTTTGGTGGGAATCGGCCAGTGTGATAATAAAATAAAAAATAATAAAATAATAAATTAAAAAATATACTTCATGGACTGGAATCAACTTCTACACTACAGAAAAATATCATCAAGACAAGCCGTTTCATGAGCTTTATTCTCACCTCATCGAAAAGACAGTCAAGTATACCATCGATTCTTCCTGCTAAGCTGGAACTCTTCGTACAATTGAACTTTCTACTATTCTAAGGGCCATTGTAGACCAACTAGAAGATTCCAGCCAAAAACACTTGCTGACAGGTATTAATTTGCTCCCTCTACAACGTTTTAAACGTCTTGAAAACAGAACTGAATCGTAAAACAACGCCATGACTCCAGTTAACCACCAAACCTCTATGAACTGACCAATCAACGATGAGCTCCTTCCATGTCGCCTGTTGCCGCCTATCATCATTCAAGTTGCAGTAATCATCCATCCAGCAAGATGCAGCCAGTACCTGCTGAGTTCCTGTTCCCTTCTGCATCGTCTTCGTCAGTATTCCTGAAATACATCTCCATCTACGACTCCAGTACTTCGGTACCACATGTCCCAAAGTGGTTGGGCCACTTGCCTTGATTCCTCCTCTTCCCCTCCTTCCCATCCTTTTCCAGTTATTTCCATCCTTCCTTATCCTTCTTCCTTCCCATCTTACGACAGCTCTCGTCGTCCTCGATTCGATTCGACACAAAAGTAACAATAAGTATCAGCGAGCTCTCAAAACTCCGCAACCACACATCCATGACAACCAGAAAACACAATCCATGCCAACATTCACCACACTCTCATCCCCCCCACCCCCAAGGAGACGAGCCCGCTATTACCCACTGACTTACACTCAACCAAATTAAATCCCATAAATAAAAAGCAACCTTACCCTTCGCATATTCATATTCATTCACAGATTCACGAGGATTTCTAACGTTAGCCTCCTATTTCCTTCCGAAAATACCTGATCCCACCTCTTCCCGTGCAACTCCCGGTTACGACACATCGTACGATAAAACGTTATCGCAAGAGCGCGCCTTCGCACCTCACTAACTCCTTTCCCCCTCATCACCCACGATATGTAGATATAATCCACCATGACGTAATCTAAAGCTCTTATAACTTCCTCTTCTAAACCACCCATGTTTAGACTTAAAGCTCGCAGAACCGCCACCCCACTCCCTCCCACCCTCTGAACCAACCTTCCTAACCAACCCCCGACGTCTTCTAACCCTTCACAAAAGTAAACAACATGGAATGCCGTGTCGTCCCCTCCACAAAAACCACACCCCCCTCCTCTACTACTCTCCTGGTTCTCAGTATGGCTCATGACGGCAAGATATCATCCAAAAAACGAAACATAACACCACACACCCTTGGCAATAATTTCAGCTTGCTAAATCTATACCAAATGTTTCTCCACGAGTACATAGGGAACAGACTCTCAACATGGGCAACGCACTTACCCACCAGTAACCTACACAAAACCAGTATTCGAATGTTTCTCCGTTCCCTAACCAACAACAAGGCCCGTAGAACAATTTCACATTCCCTCAGTTCAACGCCTCCATACCACTACTTCAACCTCATATATACATGTTCTATATTTCCCGCCATCACGCCCACATGCAATACCTCCCATTTAAGAAACACGCATTTTGCCCTCCGCCTTAGATCCATCAATCCCAACCCACCCTGGCTCACCGGTAACATAACAACCTCTCTTCTTAACCAATCACAACTTGATCCCCACAAAAATTTAAACACCCTTCTCAAAATTCCCGCAATCGCTGTCCCTGTAATCGGGAACACAGCCGCAAACCAAACCTTACTATACAATAAAACATTTACGACAATCACACGTTGGGCCAGAGTGAGATGCTGGGCCTCAAAACACCCAGACGTCCCACGATCCTTCCTAACAACTTATCCAAGTTTTTTTCATGCGCCACATCCATGTCATCCCTGTATAATACCACAAATCTTTAGCGACACCGCACACTTTTTAACAACATTACAACTCACCATACCCACCCTTTCCAAGTGCCCAACCCCATGATCATTGACTTCTCACTATTTACCTTCATACACGTGGCACGTTCAAACACTTGCACAACATCTTCCAACACTTTCATAGACATCCTTTCACGAACCAGAACCTATTAATCCCGGCAAAAGCGTCCCTCCCTCAACCCCACCCTCACCCCGGGTACTGACAGTATGTTCAACCATTCTATAAAAGGGGTCCTGTAAACATAAGATCTGTGACATGGGACACCCCTGCCTAAGACCTCTACCCATCGCAAATTCCCTCCCCATACACCCATTTATTTGTACCCTCATTTCTGCTCCCCTATACAGCGTATTTACCCAATCAACTATTTCTTCCCCATAACCTTGTTTCCTAAGTATAACCTGCAGTGCACGCCTTTCCACTCTATCATAGGCTGCCTGCCAGTCCAAAGCCAGTAAAGCCGCCCCCTCCCCCCCACCCTTTGTCTCCACAAAACGTCTCAGAATCCTGTGTCCTTCAATCATCGACCTTCCGGGCAGCCCAAACTGCGATTGCGAAACGACCCTCCCCACTACGCATTTAACCCTATTACCTAAAATTTTTGCCAAAACCTTATAGTCCGCACATAGCAACAATATTGCCCGATACTCCCGAAGGGTGAGCTGCCCCTTACCTTTCGGGACCAACACCACAACTGCCGTAGTCTGCTTATCTCCCAACTTACCCTTCTCCTTCATACAATTAAATAACCTAACCATGAAATTTCCTATCAACGCCTAATGCTGTAAATAAAATTCCACCGGTAGACCATCAATACCCGAGGCTTTTCCCTTCCTCATGCCCTGTAAAGTAATCTCTATTTCCTCTGCAGTAATAACTCCACCCAAAGCCGTCCTATCACTATTAATTAAGGGTACCCCCCCTGATTTTGCCAACTCTTTTATTTTTCAACCAATTTTTTTTATTTTTGGTGTACATTTAGAGGTTCATATGTAGAAGAATGTGACAAAGTTTCAGTATGATTGGTCAACAAACAACAGAGAAAAAAAAAATATTTTAGTGACTTCATATATGGCAGCAAAGTATGACAAAATGGCACTTCGAGTGGCACTTCCGACAATCCCAACCGTTAGAATACATCTGACACTAATTTGGGATGCACATGTTTCATCTAATATATCTTATTATCATGGAAAAAAAAAATACATTTGATAGACTTTTTTGCATTCACCAAAATATCTGCCTTTTACCTCCCACAAAATCAAAAATATTTGATATATTCCAAAAAAAGAATCATCACATTTTCAAACACACTTTGTTTTATATTGTCAGTGAAAATCATTTCAATACAATCATTAATAATGGTGTACTTTAGCGAAATATGTGAAAAAGTTACTTCCGAGATATAGGCCTAGAAAACGTCGGCAGGCCTACCGTCTCAAAAAAAATTTTTTTTGCGCGGAAATCGGTTTTTTTTTGGTGTATTTCTTAGTAAACTGATTTTCTAGTGCAGTTATCCTCTTCAAAACACCGTTTTCTATCACTCACAGACCAAACAATAGAACAAGGAGACGAGGAGTAACACATTTATATCGAAATATTGCTGGTGGACTCTAGCTATATTATGGCCTATTTTATTCAGTCTAGAGTATATAACATGTTTGTTTGTTATTTATAGTGTTTATTATATCATATTAGATCAATTCTGATAGATAAATAAGCCGTATAGTTGATATATAAGCTGATATAAACGTAATAATGAAGTGATTTCACCTGGCACGATCTGGAGGGGGAGCACTGCCGAGTGTACCTAGGTGCTTCCTGATAGGCTAGACGTCTATTGATAAGCTCCACTTACTCTTATATGATGCCAAATAATCAATTATTATATTAGAAAGAATAATGCAAAGAAAAAGAAATAAAAAACAAGGAAAAAATTCCAAAAAATACATAGGTTGAGAACAGACGCGCTACCTACATCGCCGTTACCATACCTGATATAAATGACTATAATTTCTTGTAGAAACGTCTTAGAACATTGATTCTTGTACCATTGTGTTGCCAAAGAATTAAGCTATTTTTTTGGTATATATAACTCAATTTCCATAATTTTTCGATTTTTGGTTGAGCGCGCGCGGAAAATTGCCCACATGCTCCCACATTGCACTTTGCATATGTACACACTCTCTCTAACTCTACATCATCCACACCCCCACACTTGTCCAGTGCTTTTCATACCACATATCCGCCCTACTCTATAGATCCCCATCGTCTCATTTACCACTAATCTCGGGATAGCCGTCAGCACCTGCCTTTGCTTTTGATGGCGCAATACACACGCTGACGGCTTGTCTCCCCACAAAACTTCTTCTAAACCCTGCTTGCACTCTTACCACTTGAAACCGATCATTTTTCAATGCTCACAATCTCTCTTTTATGTCTACTATTTCGTCCATGGGAAAAACACCACCAACCATCCCCTGCCCATAACAACCTCTTAATCGATCCTCTAAATAATTCAAAAGCCCATATTTTAAATTGTTTATACGTTTACCCTCCCTCACATAATACTTTCTTATCCTTTCTTTAGCCAAATAATCCCACCATGTTACAATGTCATCCACCTCCTGAGCTTCCTTGTAAAGCTCCTTCCATAGAATAGAAAAACCTTCCAATTCTTCTTCATCACTCAACACACTAATGTTCAATTTCAAAGTCCTATGTATTTCCGCCAGCTCGTCCCACCCTACTTCCACCACTACAGCCCGATGATCTGACATTAAAAGATTTCACAACAACCCCTTGAGAAAGATACACTCTGTCTAACCTCGCTGCGTATCCCCTCCTAACAAAAGTATGTTCTGTTTCCCCCCCCCCCCAAACGCATCACGTAACCTAACGTCCTTCATCAAATCCCTGAGAGTTACAGACATATGTCCTGCCCCTTTTTGTTCTACGTCAGCCGCCCTAATAATACAGTTCTAGTCACCCCTCACTATTGCTACTTCCGGAAGTGCACGCAAAAAATAGACAGGATCATCGGACACAAAATCCTTCCTTACCTGCATGCTAATCTCCGCAGGCGCATACACACTACAAAAGATACACACTTACTCATCCACAACCCATCCACACGCAACATCCTCCCCCCTCCCCCCTCCCCATCCCCCCTCCCCCTCCCCCTCCCCCCCTCCCCCCTCCCCCCTCCCCCCTCCCCCCTCACTTCTCTGCAAAATAAACGGGCTCGTCTCCTTTATTAAAATACCTACACCACCTTTTAAACGGGTAGTTGGCAGGGTTATTACTTGATAACCTGCTACCTCTAACACCTTACCCTCCTTGAAATTATGTTCCTGGAGGAACACAACATCCGCTCTATATTTATTAAGAAACATACACAACCATTCTCCCTATATTCTGCTACATAATCCATTAACATTAACAGTCATACACCGAAGGCCTTTTAAATTTTCCACCCCTGCCTCTTCTCCTCACTTTTTTCACCACTAGAATTAGTATTTCTGTATGTTATCTGCGCAGTACCTTCTTTCCCCCCTCCCTTCTTCCGATGTCTCTTATCATGATCTCCCCCATCACCACCTCTTCCCTCTCCGACCACCCCAGTCTGCTTCCCAGGCCTCTCTGCTGGCGTCAGTACATCATCCGAGTCTGACGTAGCTGCCCGTTTCCTTGTTACAATCATGTCCCCCGTAACATGGTCTGGGGAAGCCTCACGGTGAACCTCAACATCCACCTTACAATGATTTATTAATTCCACTGACTTCTCAGTCACATCATCATTCCCCAAACTCTCATATCGTTGACAAGCTGGAAGCGTTAACTCTCCAGCTACTTCTTGCTCAGATGTAACTCCCTCCTCAGGCGGTGTCAAGGTCTTCAAAACTTCCTCCAATTCTTCTTGTATATCCAACACTTCCTCCTGTTGTATTATCCCTGCTGAAGTCACTGGAGGAGACTCTGGGGCAGGGAACTGAGGGGAAGACTCACCGCCAGTCCCAAAAGCTTGCTCCACCATCTCACTTCACAAACGACCACGCCCTCCCCCAGGTGATTAATCCTCACCTGTCGCCTGTAAGACAGGGGCTGCGTCTTCTACCACATGTTCAGGTAAGCGTCTTTTCTTCACACATGTTGCAGCTATGTGGTCATACTCACCACATAGGCGACACGTACGCCTTTGCCCGGGATATAAAACCATAACCTGTGTCCTGAATTACTGAAGATAAACGTAGGACGGTATGGGATGCCTCAGTGTCATTTTAAGGTTAAAAGTACCTTCTGGCAAACCTGCGTAGGCGCCAGCTACCCACATACCATGCTGGACAAAATGAACAGTCCCATATTTCTCGAAGACGTTTCTGATATCAGCTTCATCTGCCTCAAAGGGAATGCTACGTAACTTTATCCAGGTATAATGCCTGGATACATCACTTAACCTCACACGTACAGCAGGTGTAACATCAAGACTCACGTCCTGGAAACGATTAACCAATGATTCATATACCGTTGCATAGAGCAGTTTCACGAAGATTCTATATGCTCCATTTAAAGCCACTCCATATAATTCTCCATCTTGAATCCCATACGTCTCTCTGATGATCTTAGGTAAGAGAACCTGAGCTGAACTAGGCGAAATCGTCCCCCGAAGAAGCTCATACCAATAGTATTAATCCGGTGTTTATGACAAACCGCCATGTTGACAGCAGTAATTGTCCTGAGGTGTTAACAGAGGCGCGACAGCACCACCTTACACCACTGCACCCAGGCAACAATCTGTTTGAGTTAATATTTGGACACCAAGCGCGTGGTCCTCTCGCAGTGTTAAAAGACGTGTGGACAGGAAAATCAAATCCATCATTGAGTACTTCACCTTCATTAATGCAGCAACATTTGACAGCTGCTAGAGAGCTAGCTTTGAAAAACCTAGTTTCAGCCCAAGCTAGGATGAAGCAACATTATGACAAGCGTGCTGTCTCTCGCTCTTTTAAAGCAGGAGATAAGGTGATGGCTCAGAAATTAGTACCAAGTCATGCTCTACAAGCCAGGTATGATGGTCCCCTGGAAGTAGTGAAAAAGCTTAGCGACGTAAATTATTTAGTACGTACTCCTGGGAAGAAGAAATCCAATCACGTGTACCATGTTAACCAGCTTAAGACATACTACGCTAGTCCTCTACCTACTACATCTATTCTTCCTAGGACAGAGGAAGAAAATGTCAGTCTGCCTGACATCTCTAGAGGTATAGAGGTGCGTTTAGAAAGTTCAGTGACTCTACTATCACTCGACAATTTTCTTAGTAACCTTGGGATTGATAAAGCTGGTGATATTAAAAACATGATTTTGCAGTGTGGCATGTAAAGAATACGTAACCTTTATTCGGCGCACGTACACACCCTCATTCACAGGCTATCTCTCCCAACCAGCGAACCAGGTGACTGAGGATTGACGATGGGGCCCCGTCGTTCAACCAGGAACCAGGTTCCAGCCAATAAGAAGATGGTTTTGGCCATCGCAGAGGTTATGTGGGGTACCACTCTCCTGTCTGCCCTTGTCATTCCCATTCTAGAGCTGGTTGAAACACGGTCTGCTCTCTAGTGGCTTCTATTCTGCCTTGCTTACCGTGGAGTGCACTAATACCTATCGCTGTACATAGTGTATATAGTGCACATACTTCTGTTCTAAATTAATGAAGGATAATATAAGTCAAAAATTTTCTGCTGTGTTTATTTTGCTCCCTTTACACCCAGGATAACAGGCCATTTGGACTCCTGGGTTGTAATATGGGTAGCCTGTCCGAGAGCTGGAGCTGGACTTACAGAAAGGGTTGAGCCTAGGGTGAAGTTGGAAGCAGGAACATTGTGTAGCTTGCTGTCTGGCATTGCATTAGCTTTGCCAACGCTTTATAAACTTTGCGTGTCAGCTTTGCTATGTTCAGCCTTGCTATTGTGTGATCGTTTAACAGCTCGCTACTAGCTTGTTCGGTGTGAAGATTTTGCAGTCAGCTTTGCTATTGTGTATCCACCTTGTATGCGTATTCTGCAATCGTACTGTGCATAGCTAAGCGTGTTTTGCAAATAACGTGTTACGTTGGGGTATTCTGCAATCGTACTGTGCATAGCAAATAACTTATACATTGGGGTATGCCACCTAGAAGAGTCAGACGTCTGGTGTTGACATATACTTTGTTTAACCTTCCTAAATTTTCCTTACAGCGTTGTTGGCAAATTGCTCGTTCCATTGGCATTGATTACGAACGCACTCTCACAGCGCGCAACTGCGTTCACTGATCACCGACAAACTTCGAGAAGAAGAGATGGCACATCAGACTCCTCCCTCTACGGGAGCTAGGCATAAAACTATGTTCTCGCAGGAGGAAGATGATACACCAACGGAGCAAAATCGTCAGTTTAGTGCAGCAGGGTTGTCTCAAGGTGAATCAGCGGCGTTGGCACTTGAGCAGGCAAAAATCAATCTTGAGCAGACTAGGGAACAGAGAGCATTTGCAAAAGAAGAATTTGATAGGGAAAAAGAAAGAAGGCAGTTTTCGCATCTTGTAAATGAGTTTAGTGTACAGGAAGCATTACACTTGCTTCCCTCTTCAATGAGGCCGAACCAGAACAATTTTTCGAAAGACGAGAAGAACGAATGGAGATGGACTAACGTCCTGAGACGTCCTCTTTTTGGATTTAATTACCTGTGCACCTGTATGAAATTGCAGGACGTAACCCCACATCATTGCAGCGGTAAAGAACCTGCTTTTCTGTCATCGAGATATAATACTCACGGCTATACTGTGAAGAACTAGCCAGTGGGTCGTAACCAACTCCTGCGACCCCCCCCCCCCATCATCAGCAACGGTTACGATTTCAACAACACAGTGTCACCAACACCAGACACCCCTATATATATTAGCGTTGAATTCAGTTATTTATATTTTTCATTTTTCATTTTCTTTAATGTAGGATTAATATTTCATATTTAAGTGTTTTATATTTTATATTTTCTATATAATAAAGAGTTTATGTTTGTCTGTTATTATTTCTTTTTCAATTCTTTAATTTTCCTGAGGAGGAGCCAGCCTGAGTAATACTGACTGAAGTTGTTACAGGGCTGAGTAAGCCTTCACAAGTGGCGACCTTGCCAGGATCAACTTCACTGAATCAAGATTCAACTCCATCTCGAATCTACCACTGGAACTTCAACGCTGCATACCACAGACGGTTACCACCAGCCATGAGTAATCATTCTCTATGGTAGGACTACGGTACAGGTATTTAAAAGATTTGGTGATTGTTATAGTCTCAATTTATTGTAAGTCAAGTCAGGCAGGATATAATATTTAATTCTGCCACCTTTTGGAGCTTGAAACACGTTGGAGGATTAGAGTATAGGGAACCGAGATTTTACAGTGACATTTTATTTCATTGAGCTCTTTATTATATCAAGGGAACTGTCGTAGAACACTCTTGATTTGTTGGTGAGAAGATTGGATGGTCAAGTGACCCCATTCTACTTACTGTTTGCTCGGAGCCGGCATAGAACCCTTCGTTTTCATTAATACATATTGTTTAATTGAAGTAGGGATCGAGCCCTCTGATATTTTTACAGTTTGAGCGGAGCAGGAATTGAACCCTCCGTTTTCTTTAATACCCATTTCATTTCCCATGATAGTTTAAGTTATTCTTGCAAGCATGGAGGAATACCAGTTTTGGATGAACGCTGGAAGCAAATTAGGAATAACAGGGAAAAATTTAGAATCTTTCATTAGTGCTAAGATCCAGGAAAGACTTGAAAAAGAGAAAATTGAGAGAGAAGAAAGACAGCTAGAAAGGGAAAGAGAAGAGAATAAGGAGAGAGTGACAATCGAAAAAGAAGAGGAAAAGGAGAGAGAGATAATCGAAAGAGAAGAGAAAAAGGAGAGAGAGAGAGAATTTAGAGAGAAATCCGAGAAAGACAGAACGAGAGCGAGAAGACCAAAAAGAGCGTGATAGACTTGACCGTGAGGAAAGAGCTAGGGAACGTGAGGAACAGGCTAAGATACGTGAGCAACAAGTTAAATTAAGAGAACTTGAGGAAACAGCAAAGGATAGAGAACACGAGTTAATAGAGAGAGAAAAGGATCGCGAGCTCGAAAAATCTCGCCTTGAATTAGAGAATAAAAAGTTAACTTTTACACAACAACAATTAGAGGAAGGAGTAATTGAACATCATGCAGCTAGTGCACATATTCCAACACCTAATTTACCTCCCTTCACAGAAGGTGAAGACATTACTTCATACATTATCAGGTTTGAAAATACCGCTACCCTCTGTGAATGGCCTGCTGACACCTGGGCTACTAGGTTGGGTATGTTATTTTCTGGTACTGCTTTGAATATCTATGCAACTTTGTCGCAGGATATCATATGTAATTATAACCTACTGAAGAAGGCAATCCTTAAAGCATATCAAAAAACCACAAATTCTTACAGGAAAGATTTCAGGTATGCCACCTTACAGCCTGGCCAGAACTTTCAGTAGTTACAGGTAACACTCTTTCGTTTGTTCGACTTTTGGATAGAGAGTTCAGGAATTGATCACAGTTATGAATCTCTTAGAGACTTCATGGTTGCTGACCAGTTCCTGACAGCTCTTCCCCATCAGATACGAACATTCATCAGAGAACGTAACCTGATTAAAGCTGAGGACGTTGCTGAGGCTGCTGACCTGTATGCTGAGGCTCACAATTCCTATAAAGACCTAAAAGGATCGAACCCTAAGGGCAAGGGTTCATCAGACCTTAAGAAATCAAAGCCTCTAGTGGAAAGTAAAATGACTTCTTTTATTCCTGTTTGTCATTTGTGTGGTGTTAAGGGACATAAACGTCCAGATTGTCCTTCTAAGAAGGTCCATAAAGTTGGAAGATATTTTAAAGACTGTAATGACCAAGCACCCTTCTGTTCAGGAACAGTTAATGGACTTAATGTATCTACCATTTTACGAGACACTGGATGCACATGTATAGTCATTTCTGAAAAGCTGTTCCCTAACCTTAAAGAAACTCATTCCTCTGCTATACTTTCAGACTACTTGGGCCGTACGGACACTTTTCCTACCATCCGTTGTTACATTAGGTCTAAATGGTTCACAGGTTGGTCTGAAGCCGTACTAGCTCCCATCACTTCTTGCTCCGTACTAATAGGTAATGTAAAAGGTGCCATTCTTCCTTCTGAGGTTGACCTTTCATCACCAAAGATGGACATAGGTGTTTCAGATCCTCCTTCTGTAGAGTCAGAGAAGCCCCTCGAAAGTTCAGATGAGACAATGTCTCGTGAGATTCATGTGGGATTAAAAACCAGTGATGATACTCTCGAAAGCGAGGTAGTAGGATCACCGGTTCACTTGTTAGATGAAAGTGAAGATATCACCTCCGATACCATAAATGTCTTGACTAGGGCTCAGATCAAAGCCCAGGCTTCTCCTACTGTCCATCCTTTGATTTTCCTTGACTTTAAGCCTTTAGATATATCGAAGGACTCCTTTGTCAATTTACAACGTAATTGCCCTTCTCTTCAGAATTTCCATAATGCCGCTAAACAAAATCAAGTTATCCAAAGGAAAAACTTTTCATATAAATTTGAATATATAAAAGATATCTTGTACAAGTCAGTATTCAAATTAAATTCAGATGAGATAGACTATTCCATGTTAGTTGTTCCAAGTCAATGCAGAGAGACTGTTCTTAAAATGGCTCATGATCTGCCAGTGGCCGGACATTTCTCGCATCGTAAAATGTTAAATAAAATTAGGGAAACCTATTTTTGGCCAAAAATGTTCTCAGATGTCACTACCTATTGTAGATCGTGTAAAGTTTGCCAACTGTCATCCTCCCGAGGTACCAGGCGAGTACCTATGGTCAAAATGCCTATCTTTACGGTACCGTTTGAAAGAGTAGCTATTGACATCGTTGGTCCTTTATCTCCACTTTCATCTGGGGGACATAGATATATATTAACATTAGTTGATTATGCTTCGAGTTTCCCTGAAGCCATACCCTTAAAGACCATAACTACTACAGAGGTGGCTGAAGCCCTTTTGTCCATCTTCTCCAGAGTGGGCATCCCTAGAGAAATTTTGTCTGACCGTGGGACACAATTCACATCTGACTTAATGCAACATCTATACCAACTTCTAGGAGTGAAGCCTCTCTTCACAACACCCTATCATCCCAGCTGTAATGGGAGGATTGAGCGCTAGCATTCGATTCTCAAGTCCATTTTAAGGAAACTTTGCTCCCTTAAACCTAAGGAGTGGCATCGTTACCTACCCTGTGCTTTGTTTGCCATGAGGGAAGTTCCCAGTGACTCTTTGGGGTTTTCACCTTTTGAACTTCTCTATAGTAGACATACCAGAGGTCCACTGTCCATCCTCCATGACTTATGGACTAATGAGGAGGTGAGTGCTGAGGTTCAGTCTTCTTACCAGTTTCTCCTTGACCTTAGATCCAAACTTGAGGAGACCTCTGACATAGTTTCGAAAAACTTAAGCTTGTCATTGGACCAGTACAAAACCTATTTTGATTCCAAAAGTTTTAAAGTAGGAGATGAAGTTCTTGTGCTTTTGCCTATCAAGTCAAATAAATTATTAGTAGCATGGAAAGGTCCATATAAAGTATTAAAAATTTGTGGGAAAGTTGACTACCTCATAGAAGTCAAGGGGAAACCTAAGCTTTATCATATCAACATCCTTAAGAAATATTGCTGAAGAAATTCGGTTAACTGCCTTAATAACTTTGACTTAGTTTTTCCACACGAACTTGATAAAACAACTGAAGAATGTAAGGTGTGCGTAATTGACACCTCTAACTTAGACTATGATGAAGAACTACATGACTTGGTGACTCTTGACCACTCGGATGCTACCAACATTAATATTAATGAATCTTTGGATGACCATAAGAGACATGAACTTCTTCAATGTGTGAGTAACTTTTCAGACGTCTTTACTGATATTCCAGGTGTTACCTCCACGGTAGTCCATAAGATTGACTTAGTGACGGACAATCCTATCAAACGGAAATTATACCCAGTTCCAGTTCACCTTAGGGATGCATTTGACCAAGAGGTAGACAAATTATTAAAACTAAAGACCATTGAACCTTCAGTATTGCTCATCAGTAGTCATGGTTAAGAAGGAGGATAATTCATATAGACTTGCTATTGACTTCAGAGGCCTTAATGCTATAACTCGGTGGGATGCTGAGCCTATGCCCTTAATAGATAGCGATCTACACAAATTTTATGACGCTTCCTTCTTTTCAGAGATTGATATTGCGCAGGCATATCATCAAGTAATGTTAGATCCTTCTTCTAAGCAGTACACCGCTTTTCCTACACACCAAGGACTGATGCAATATAGAACTATGCCCTTCGGTTTGGTAACTGCCTGTGCTACCTAAGTGAGACTGATGAGAAAGGTCTTGGGTAAAATGCCAAATGTTTCAGTTTATTTTGATAACATTTTCGTAATGACATCCACGAGGGGCGAACATATCCAAACATTAACATCAGTTTTGCGTAGGTTACGCTCACATGGCCTCACTGCCAAGCCGAAGAAATGTTTCCTTGGGTATAACAAGATTAGATATCATGGACTGATACTTTCTAATAACTCTCTGCAGCCTCTCCCCAGTAAGATCAAAGCTTTATTAGAAGTTAAATTCCCCAAAACCAAGAAGCTCATGCGTAGCTTTCTTGGTTCTGTAAATTTTTATGCACGGTTTATCCCGAACCTTACTGATCTTACAGGCATCTTATCCGACTTCCTTAAAAAGTCTGTGAAGGAACCTCTTAAACTTTCTGACGTAGCTCGGGAAAAGTTTAATGAGATTAAAAGTATCTTTTCGAAAGACCCTATACTTAAGATTCCAGATATTATTAAAACATTTTGTTTGAGAACTGATTCCTCCAACACTGGCTTAGGTGCGGTGTTACTACAATACCATGATGGTACTTCCTTCCCTGTATGCTTCCTAAGCCGGAAACTCCTTCCCGCAGAAACGAGATACTCCACCATAGAAAAGGAATGTTTGGCCCTTGTGTGGGGTATCTCCAAACTTAAATTTTATTTGCTGGGAAAAGAATTCATTTTAGAAACGGACCACAAACCTTTGATATACCTAGAAACTTTTAAGGGAACCAACAGTCGCCTCTTGAGGTGGTCATTGGCACTCCAGGCTTTTAAGTTCCATATTGTGTATATCAATGGTTCATCCAATTATTTCTCTGACTGGTTAAGTCGTGACAGTCAGTAGAAGATTTCTTGCCTTACGCGACTTCCATATGTTAGAACTTTTTCCTCGCCTATTCTTCTTATACTCCTTGACTATAAGTCTTGGTATGGGGGAGTGTGAGGGAAAAGTTCAATAGATAGGAGTAGGCAGGGAGTATATATTAACAATAGTTTCATTGCCGGCTACTTGTTAAGGTAGGGTAAGTCAAGCTCCCGCTATCCCGCCTTTTTCTTCCCCTCCCCGAAAGTGATAGTTTGACTGCCGCCTGCTTGTTAAGGTAGGGTCAGTCTAGCTCCCACTATCCCTTCCCCTCCTTCTTCCCCCCCCCGAAAGGTGACGTGTGGGGCTCTGGTCAAACAGTAAATCACTCGACTCACAGCTCCCAACACTACTCTTGGATGACAGAGAGGTTCACCTGTCAATCAACGAGAAGAACGAATGGAGATGGACTAACGTCCTGAGACTTCCCCTTTTTGGATTTAATTACCTGTGCACCTGTATGAAATTGCAGGACGTAACCCCACATCATTGCAGCGGTAAAGAACCTGCTTTCCTGTCATCGGGATATAATACTCACGGCTATACTGTGAAGAACTAGCCAGTGGGTCGTAACCAACACCTGCGACCCCCCCCCCATCATCAGCAACGGCTACGATTTCAACAACACAGTGTCACCAACACCAGACACCCCTATATATATTAGCGTTGAATTCAGTTATTTATATTTTTCATTTTTCATTTTCTTTAATGTAGGATTAATATTTCATATTTAAGTGTTTTATATATTATATTTTCTATATAATAAAGTGTTTATGTTTGTCTGTTATTATTTCTTTTTCTATTCTTTAATTTTCCTGAGGAGGAGCCAGCCTGAGTAATACTGACTGAAGTTGTTACAGGGCTGAGTAAGCCTTCACACAAGGTCTTCACCCATTTTACTATTCCCTCCCCAAAACCCATAAGCCTTAAAGTGTCAACCATGTACTCCCTATTCACACCGTCATAAGCATTCTCCCAACCAATGCCCAAAATTCCACCACCCTTTCAACCCTGCACAAATTCCCTAATACGACAATGTCCATCCCTCATACTACGACCCGGAATTCCCAACTGACCCTTGTGCACAATACCACCTATTACCTTCTTCATCCTGTTCCCTAGAATCTTAGCAAAAATCTTATAATCCGTACACATTAAAGATATGGCCCTGTACGTGCTCAGTGTTCTCCCCTCCCTCTTTTTCTTTACAAGCACGACCACACCCGTCTTTTGTGACGTTCCCAATTTCCCTTCCTTCAGCATACAATTCAATACCTGAACCAAACAAGCATTTATGGTTTCCCAATGCACTCTATAAAAATCATTGGAAAGCCCATCAATTCCCAGTGCATTGTCCTCATCGCTCTTGGGCCGTGCGGACAGGCTGCGCGGTGGCTCCTGATACAACTGGTTTACTGCGCAGTTTTCCTGTTTTGTGCATACAACATGGCGGACCGCATTGGACGCCGGGTGAGCACTGTTTGTGTGGAATTGGTGCGTGGCACGCTTACAGGAACAACCATGCACGTGTTACTGCATGCCATCATCAGTGAGGTATATGGAATACCGACCGAATAATTATATGGAGTAGCAGTAAATGGTGTGTCGAGAATTTTCATCAAGTTTAAGGACACAGGATTCTACACAAGCATAGTTAACAAATATCAAGAGAAAAGGCTGGCAGTGAACACTATGGTGGAACATAAGAACATAAGAAAGGAGGCACACTGCAAGAGGCCTGTTGGCCCATACTAGGCAGGTCCTTTACAATTCATCCCACTAACAAAACATTTGCCCAACCCAATTTTCAATGCCACCCAAGAAATAAGCTCTGACACT